>NW_017305862.1:129320-131512 GCF_001594115.1 Trachymyrmex septentrionalis | reverse complement strand
TTTTTCTAACTTGTCATTTTTAATATTGCTGACAATCTTTTTAATATATAATTGCTACTAAATCTGGTACTGTTTTTGGATCGGTCTTAAAAAATAATCATTCGCTTACATAATTATTAGCATATTTTTCATCAATAAAATAAACTTCTATACAAACATTATATACAAACATTTTGTTAAATTTTATTTGTACTCATTAAAAATTACAAATTTTTTTTTAATGTAATTAAATTTTTCTTTTATTTCTAATTATTGTTTACCATTATCAAAGATACTTTTTTACCTAAATTTGGACTGCCTTTCCAGATAAATTCCATCGTTTTGTTACTCAATCTTTCCTCTTTATCTTGATAATCAATACGACCAAATAGCATTCCATCAAATCCCATCTGCGCGAATAAAGAAGCTTGTTCTCTGGAATGACCGAAAGGATCTATTTGCCACCCAATACGTGGTCTGGCACAACTTCCGAATGTGTCGTTGAGTCGCCTATACAAATAAAAAATCAGCAACATATAAATTAAACTGATTCTAAATAAGAATTTATATAAAATGTGTTTAGAAAATAAAATATATTTATGCATTGTGCATATATTAAATTAAACAATAAAAATAAAAATAAAAATTATATTATGATTAATACTCAATATTGATGCATTATATTATATTTATATGTTTGAGAGATATAGATATAATTTATATTACTATATTTATAAAATTATATTTTTTGAAATATTTATAGATTCCAATTCCCAAATTACCGAGACAGAAAGTCCGAAAAAAATTCTTTTTTGATTCCCGATTTATAAAATAAATTTCTGTTTTTTTCCTATTTCTAGTCGAAAAGTATTCCTGAGAGTTCTAAAAGATTTCACTTTTATGTCACCAATTGTGAATTCTTTTTCAGATTTAAAAAATATTCTTTTTCTAATCTTTTTATATTGTTTAATTTTGTATAAGAATTAATAAATCACATTTAGTTTTTTTATGTATATCAAATATTACTTTTATTAAAGATAACATATATAAAAATATGTATATAAATATTTTTATACACATTTTTAAATTTTTTGAGTTTATTTCAAATAGTTTATGTGTGCGTGTTAATTCATAAAGAATTATTTAAGAAGATAAATATTTTTTTAGAGTTTAAATGGATCAATTGTATTGTACTATCTCGATTATATTTTATGTATCATATATATCAATGGAATCATCATATAACAGATAAATAAGAAAATTATATATCGTAGGATGACCAGATCTAATCTAGATAAACTAGGACATTTCTGATTAAAAAGTAGTACAAAAGTAGGACACTAAGATTCAAAAGTAGGACAAAAAAGAGGATATTTTAAGTTAAATTAATACAAAATAAGTTGTATATTTGAATTTAAAAATATAAGAGAAAGAATACATTTAAAAATCCAGAGAACATGAAAACATATATTTAGTATTAGCAAAGGTAAATATATATATATATTATGCTGAATAGGGGACACAGCCTTGACCCTAAGTAACCTCCAATAAGTTTTAACCGTCGCTCGTTATTCGTTAAAAAATTATTAACAAAAAAAGTTTGAAAAAATAATGTATTATTTCTGCAAAAGTTATAACAAAAAAGATTACACATTTAAATTATTCTTCTGACGTTCAAAAAAAGAATACATACTCGGGAAAAAGAATATGGATGACCTCTAATATATCGTAAATTATCAATTTCAATTATATTCAATTTCGAGGCTTTCACTGACGTGCTTTTGTGTGTGTGTGTGTGTGTGTGTGTGTGTAAAAACATATACATTTATACCTGAATCCCCAAGTAAACTGATCCACTAATGAATGATAATGAGTACAAGCTTCGTCGTTCATGCTCCAAGCTCCTCCAATGATTTCCAATCGCCCTTCGTTGATTAGCATTTTGACATCAGCACGTACCTTTTCATCTTGCCGTAACCACCATTTCCAAAAGAAAGCAGTTTCCACATAAATAAATCTGCAGAAGTAATTGAGTAATGTAAAATTTATATTAGAATATATGTTAAATAATAAAAAATTTGTCAAATGAAATTTTTTTATAAAGAAAATTGAAAATATCATAAACTTTTAAAACGTCAAACTTATCATAAAAATAATAAGTGTATAATAACATTATCTATATTTTATGTATCTACTCTGATAATGGAATGTTA
>NW_017305862.1:128345-129220 GCF_001594115.1 Trachymyrmex septentrionalis | reverse complement strand
ATATATATTCATATATGCTGCTCTTACGAATCATTATCGCATCAATGATTATTTCAGATTGAATTACCTTCTGCTTGGATCAGCTAGCAATGCTTTGATAACACTGTCGAGAATATACTGCACACCAGCCTTTTGAATTGTAGAGCGACCTCGGTGAATACAAAATTTTTATTACAAGGTTGTATAAAAAATGAAATCAATAAATGTTTAAATCTAGTAAATATTAAGTAATAAAAAATAACAAGTCTCTAATCTTTCTTATAAAAAGATATGACATTACTATACATATAGTGATATGTGTAATATCATTCCAAGAATTTTTTAAGATATTTCTGAGCTTCTAAGGAGCTTTAGGCTTTCATATCTCACATACACACACGACAAACACGCGCGCGCGCGCGCGCACACACACACACAAAAGAAAGTAATAATGATCATAATTAAAACAATCTTCAATTATATCAATTAAAATATTATAACTATGTGTAAAATGCATTATTTTCTTATATAAACTTTTTAGTTTTATTATATCTCCTCTCTTCCTCAAAAATACAAATAAATATATTTTCCTTCTGTCATATTTTCATAATTTCATTATTAGTTTTATACATTCTTTATAATTGTATAGTTTTATCATTTACTTACTTCCAAAGTAATATTGATCGACAGTCTTTAACCAACCAACATCGTCGTGAGTATGTGAAACCATGTGAATGTTAAGTTTCTTAGGATGTGTAGGATGACAAGCCTGAAATTGATAAAGTATGTGCTAGATATATTCTATCTTTTGTAATTAATTATAAAATTTTATAATATTATACATATATATATATATATATCAGATAAATTAAATTAATGGTACTATGTAGTATATA
>NW_017305862.1:113675-128220 GCF_001594115.1 Trachymyrmex septentrionalis | reverse complement strand
ATAATAATTATAAATAATATTTATTTATAATTTTAGGAGGAATGTTAGACTCCAATCCACATAAAAAGAATTAAAAAGATAAAAAATTTTAATCACAAACTATTCTCTGTTATACTTCAAATTATATAAGAAAAACTAATTTTTGTTTTAATTAATTACCATAAATAAAAAAATCTTTTTTCTTTTAAAAAGAATAAAAAAGAATACAAATTTTTAATCGCAATTATTCTTTGCTATAATTTTAATTATATAAAAACTAATTTTTGGTTAAGTTATTAATTAATTAAAACAAATAAGCTTTATTTTATTTCTAGAAATTTATTGATGTTAGAGCAAATAATGCACCAATTATCTTTAAAGTTTAAAAAAAAAAAAACGGAGCTTGAGCAATGATTTTTCTTCTCAGAATATAATCTGCGCGTGGAAATATACAAATTATAAAAAAATTGGAGGTAGATACTGCAAAATTATCAAATTAATTACAAAATTAATTTAATAAAATGCAATTTTTATCATTACGTAGCAGAACGTTTAAATATAAATTTGAAATTGATACAAATTTTTCAAAGCGGAATTGCAATTCGTGTTATATGTCTAATTATTTCAATTAGCGATTAATTTACGTACTTCATAGCCACACTTCTTGATGGCCTCTGCATCTGGTGTAGTTCGTGGTATTCGTGCTGTATCGTTAGAGCCAAAAAACTGCGCAAACGCCAGTAATAGAAGAAGAAACGGAAAATTGTATCGCAACATAGCGAAGATGGTTGCTTCTTCCGACACGCGTCGAATGTAACTAATGAGATAATGAAGCTGCCATCCTATACTTATATCGTTGACGGACTTCACCATGATAGCTTGCCGCAGCAGATAAAAGGCGATAAAGGCAGCAATGCGTTCGATTTGAGTGTTTACACTGTAAGCTTTATTTTATTTTTATCCAATAAAAAGTGTTTCTATATATATATAAAAAACTTGGCGCTACTGAAGATATTTAGTCAATATTTTATAAGCTATATTCATTAAATTTGCCATTAATCTTTTATCTCTTTTTTTGAAAATTTTAAACGCATTAGTATAAAATCTTTTTGTAGATTTCTTTACCGTTTTTAATTTATTTCTAGTAAAAATAAGATTAATTAATCATGACAGCTACGTATTTACCATATTATTTTATAGAATTATTATTTAAAATTTATTAAATTAAATTTTGATATTTTGAACGTTCTGTATGCATATACGTATAATATTGCAATAATAAAAGCTCAATTTTAATAAATTGAGAATTTGCAATTTTTAAATTATTGTACATGTTGACATAAACTAATATGAATGACGTAATTAAAAAAGAAAGTTATAAACATTTTGCAGTAGAGTAAAAATAAACTTTTTTAATAATGTTATTATTATGATGTTAAAAATGTTAAAATATATAACAAAAAATAATAATAATTAAGCTCTTTTAAAAATGTGTAATATAATAAAAACTAATCTACATTTATTATGAGGATATTTATGTCAATTTATGTCAAAAATGCGTACAACAATTTTATCTTTTGATAAATATTGATAAATCTTTTGATAAATATTATTTTTCATTTTCATAATCAAAATAAACGATTAAAACTTCTTATCGTTTTTTATCGAAATTTTAATATATGTTTAATGTATATATATATATCTATACTGTTTATCTATTTTCATACAAATAATATAATATATTTGTAAATTTGTTTCTCTTATTCCTTTAAAAAGAGTATTTATAAACAGGATATATCTGAAATAATGTCCACTAAAAGAATCACCAATCAATAATGCCCACTGAAAGATATCTTAAACTTATCTTATACATCGATATTATCCGTTTATTCGGCATATTTAAAAATTAATATCTCTTAATTATTGTAAAAATTACAAAATGGTAAAAGATTTTTCAACTCAGCTTTTTATTAGGAATAGTGCTATATGATTAGTGGGCGTTATTTCAGATATACTCAATATATAGAGCCATTGGAGATTGTTCCTCTCATTTTTATTTTTACATAAAAGTGCGCAGTAAACTAAAATTAGAGTTTGTTTAGAAGAATTCAAAGAATTCAAAGATTTTAAAGAATTTATTTATTTATTTTTGTTTTTTTACATGTAAACTGGTGATCTGTTTGGCTCCTCAATTTTGGGGCAAATCGGATAATTGCCTATTGTTGATTTTTGCGTTGTGCAATAAAAAATATTATGTTTATGTTATTTTATTATATAAAACTGAAGCCAAAAGTGTAGAGATTACAAATTTATAGTAAAACTTAATAACAGAATTAATTTATTATTACTTTTTTACTTATAAAAAATGATTCGATTCGCCCTGGTCTACCCTAAAAAAGGTAAATATTATAATATTTACGTTTCATATGACTGTTTTTCCGACTTCTGTGTATTATTGGTTACGTTTAGCAGAACACAACAGTTTTGCAACCGTTTTATGATTGTCTGCTGAGATAGGACTATCCTTCTTGATCCGAAAGCATAACCCAATCAGCGCGAAAAAATTTCCAACAGTTGTAAAATAAACGTTCTGCTGAACGCAGCTATTGTGTAGTAAGAGTTTCCGTGAATATGGATATCTTTTTTAAATTAAGCATATCTCGTAAACATTTCTCTATTATACCTAATTTTTTTATTTTTTTTTTTACAGTACAGCTCCCGCGATGCTTCGACCTATCCGTAGAACTCACAAAAATAAACTCTCTACTGCCATTTCCTCCAAATGTTCTCGACATCTTGAAAAATATTTTTTATTATTTTTTCTAATATTATTTTATTTTTAATATTAGTTTATTATTTTAATATTAGTTTATTTTTTCTAATATTTTTGAGCTTTGAGAACAACATAAAATCCAGATTTAGCGAATAAAGTAAATGGCTAATTTCAACAATCCCTTTCAAAAGATAGAATGCTGATAGCGGCGCATTACTTCACAATGATATTTTTATGTGCAAGGGCATTGTCATGCAACGTTCTTGGCTGTAATAAAAATGAGGATATTAACAAATTAACACTTACTTTAATTATTCTGGCTCTTTCGGATTTCATGCTATTCTCAAAACTCAAAGATATGAAACATTTTCAAGATATTAAGAACACGGGATTGTTTCAATCAAGGGGAGGGAACAAAAATTTATCTTTATACAAAATTTATTAAAATTCCTGGCGAACAAACTTTTACGAAAAACTACATAGATTGAGACAAGATTTTAGAAATTATTAGTTTTTCATAGATATTTGTAGTGGGATGTAATGCGGTATTGTTTATTTGAAAAAAATTTAGAAATCCTCTCCTCTCAAACAACCCCATTCTAGTACGAATATCTACAAAAAACTAAGAATTTCTAAGACAAACAAACTTCTCCCAATATGAATATCTACGAAAAATTAAGAACCTCCAGGATCTTGTCTCAATCTATGTAGTTTTTCGTAAAAATTTTCTGTACTTTTTTGTAGGTATATTCCTGGCAAAAAATTTTTTTTTGCCAGGGATATACCTATGTTAAAGCTAGTTACTGAAAATTTTAGCAAACTTTCTTAATATAAAATATAATAATTTTTTTTTAGCTTCTTTCTTTTTGCAAGCATCATTTATTAGCATGCATAACTGTAGTACATTGAGATGATTACATTGTCGATCGCAATCAGATTTCCATCTTTCACAATTACTAAAAGACCTTTCAATGGTGCATGGTTGGGCTAAGGAAATATACAAGACAAGTTTTTTTGCTGGGAAGAAAGTTTCGCCTTCTTTTAACACCTCTGCTAATTCTAATTCTTATTCTTCTTTTTTAATTTTATTCCTCCAGAATGTATTATAGTTTAATATAAAATTACTTAAATCATAATATTTTAAATTATTAGAAAGTGGCTAAGAATTTTACAAAGGTTAAAAAATAAAAAGCATACAGCCACAGCTCAAGATGTAAATAAGTTCAATATTATTATTTTAACATGTAGACGTTTCGGTCAAGATTTGACCCTCTTCAGTACATAAAATCCGTTAAATTAAACAAGAAACATAATTTTACTAATAACAAAATTGACAAATAGTACCATTTTTATATTTCCTAATTCTACAAATTTTTGACTTATATACAAAGCCTACTAACTCGGGAAGATACCTAAATTTTTTCTCAAATCACCCTACCATACACAAAAGGGGAGTGGTGATTGGGTTATTTAACAAAATTATGTTGCTATCCCATCCAAGATTCCATCAGACTAACATCGAATCCTTAATCAACACCCTCCTCCGCAACGGGTATCCTCTACAATTTATATTTAAAACGATAAAAAATAGAATAAAAACGCTTTCCAGAAAAAAGAATTTTAATACCATAAATGAATAAAATATTAACTCTAACGGTAACTCTTTGATAATGAAAAAATATTTCACGATTCCTTATTTAAATAACACTTCAGAGAGATTCAACATAGCACTTAAAAAAATTTCAATTTGAATTTGTATACAAACCGATGAATAATTTAAATAGGTTTATAAAAACTGGAAAAGATAAAATAAAAAAAGATGAAGCTTCGAATGTCGTATATCAGATTAATTGTAAAGATTGTAATTATTCGTATGTGGGACAGACAAAAAGGAAATTAAAAACGCGAATAAAAGAACATATAAATGATATTAAAAAAACTGGCAATTCCCTCTCGGTCATCTCGAATCACAGAATTGAATCTGATCACGAGATAGACTGGCTTAATACAAAAATATTAGATTCTGAACGCTCGCATTACAAAAGATTGATTTCTGAAATGATTCATAAAAACTCAAAAAAATGGATTAAATAAACAGAGTGATACTGAGAAATTTCCAGACCTTTACCTCCCTCTCCTTGAAAAATAAATTTAGTCTCACTCTAAAATTCTTCCACTTCCTTTTCCTTCTTCTTAACTTCCCCCTTCTTCTCTTTTGTTCCCACTATAAATAGACCTACAATGTCGGGCTTGAAGCATTGTGAAAGTAAAGATCAATTTATTAAAAAATAATATATCACAATGTTCAAGTGTTGGACGAGTTCCCGCGCCATAAGATCCAAGTAAGTTTATAAAATTCATACTTAAGTTTAGAAAAGGTCTCTAAATAGCTTTCTTTTGAACAAATGTTGTAAATTAATGGCTTTACATACAAAAAAATAAGATAACAATTAACTCACTTAATAAATTGAATTTGTGTTACAATAGAAATTGGTACTTGTGTTTCTCTTCGCGTGCGGCTTGTTCTATAATTTTATATTGAAGATAAAAAGTATACAAAAAAACCTATGCAACTCTAGAAGAGATTCTATCCATATAAATTGACGACTATTATCGCAGACCAATGACAGCGATTGCGAATAATTCGGATAAAGAAATAACTAAATGCGTACTTGCGATTGTTACAATTATCGTTAAAATTATGTATTTGATTTGATTTCAATGTTCCAAATGTATCGTTTAATTACTTATATCGAGTGCGAACAAATTTGTAGAATTAGGAAATATAAAAATGGTACTATTTGTCAATTTTGTTATTAGTAAAATTATGTTTCTTGTTTAATTTAACGGATTTTATGTACTGAAGAGGGTCAAATCTTGACCGAAACGTCTACATGTTAAAATAATAATATTGAACTTATTTACATTTCTTGAGCTGTGGCTGTATGCTTTTTATTTTTTAACCTTTGTAAATCATAATAATTAGAAAAAACTGTATGTTTTTTTTTAAATCTTCTAATGTTATATCCAACATAATAAAAGAATATAATGCTAAATAATGAAAAAGCCGGTAATAAGTTTTCATCGGAAAATCGCTGCTTTATCTGTTAAAGAATGTAAGAATGTAAGTAAGGAATTATGAGTAACTTTTTTTAGATCTTTATCAGATCTAAATATAATCCAATCATATTAAACAATTTTACAGCAATTAAAATTGCTTTTTCTGCTGAACGCAATGATTTTCATAATTTAATTATTCCTTTTTGTCAAAATTTAAAGGAGCACAGGCGAGCATCTTCTTACGTATATTCCCTCAGTCAAGGACTATTCAGAAGAATATGTGACAAATGCTCCAAATAATATTTCCAATTACGGATTTTAACAAAAGTTTCGAGGTATTGTATCAAAGTTATGTGAAGTAACTGGTATCATGGAGAACTATTTTGAAAGATAAAATATACCATTTTGTTATCTGTGATATCTGTGTTTTCTTATTGTGTAATCCGGAAATTTTATTATCAAACCATGTTACCTATATATAATAATCTATTATCAGTACACACACATACACACACACACACACACACACACACACAAGATATCTGATCTACTTTATAAGAAAACAAATTTGAACTGTCTTTCAATAATTTTTGTAAGCAAGAAAGTTTGTTAAATATCTTTATCGCCTTCTCCTTTTATATCTCTCATTTATCAGAATAACAACAACATAAAAATTATCATTTTCTAAGTATTATTGAATCAAACTGTTAAATCAAAACAGTTATTAAAACTGTTGAGTTATTAACAAACAGTTGAATTATTAAAACTATCACAAGAGAACAGTTGTGTCAATATTACATTTTTTTTTATCGTATTTTGTCAATTGTTTTAATTCAACAGTGTTTCAGGTCAGTTGTAGTGGAAGAATTTATTATGTTTTCACACAAATACATCATACATCTTATTAATACGATATTGTGATGAAAGTAAGAAAAAATATTCTGTATTATTTTTTATCATTGAAAATATATTATTTTAACTTGTACTTTTTTGATGAAATGACATATATTATATATAATTTTTGATATAATTATTTAATATTATGACAGCTTTGTAACAAATTATTTTTTTGATTTTATTATTATTTCTTTTTATTACTTTTAATTCTTATTATTTAGTAAAATATTTTTTATTTTCTTATTTTGATATTCAAATTATTTTTCATTATATAACGTTCTTCTCGCAAATAAATATTTTCTACATTTAAAATTCATTTTTCATTATTTCTACTGATGTTGTCGTTGAAAATTATTTTTGTCAGTTTTAAAGGTATTACTTAGTATTTTATATTGAAGTTTCATAAACCAAAAAATAACGTTGACTTTCATTTGATTTTAATGCTTCTACCCAAACTTAAACCTTATTTAAAAATTAAATTAATCAAAATATGTCCCCTTCGATTATTATATAACATCGCAAAAATAGAATTTCGATATTGTTTCGGAAAAATTCAAGTGCGTTGATTAAAATGAAACACCCTATACACATGTCAGATATACAATATACATATATTCTATTTATGAAATTTTTTTTTCGGCAAGCAAACTAATTTTTATCTTATACGGTAATAAGATTAGAAACGATGTTTATATTATTATCTTATATTATTATCTTATGTTATTATAAAGAATTATTTAAAGATTTCAATTTTATATTAAATAACAATTTATTGTGAAAATAATAAAATTGAATATCTTAACCAAACTCTCAATTATTAAAAACAATAATAATTTTTAAAAATAACAATTGCATCTAATATCTTTGTATAAATTTAATTATTGTTACAAAATACTTATTATTTCTGAATAAATCAAGCATATATTATAAAATAAGTCTATAAAGTTCAAAGTGCATTGAAATAGGGTATGAATCAAAATGGCATGTCACACAAATTATGATAAAAATTAGGAAAACAACATATTTATTTGCATTGTATATAATAAAGTAAAATGCAATAATATAACACCATCAAAGCATGAACAACGTTAAATATCTCAACAAGGGATAGAAGAGGTAGAGATACAAAGCAAACTTCAAACATATCGCGAATATGGCGCAATTATATCGTGATATGTTTATTCATGGTGAAAATATAATATTTTAATTATTCGTAGACCATTGCTTTAAATTATGGTGCTAGTAAAAATTAACGCAACAGTGCGGAAAATATATTTTATTAATTCTCGTCAATGCCTCAGAGGAATTAGATTTATGATTGATCTCTCAGTACCTAGAAACAAAATTCGTTTCATTTAATACAATTTAGTTTAATTAAATTAGAAATATTAAATTCTTTTTCAAACTAAACTCCTTTTTAAATTATTAATAATATCTAAATATAGCGCTTTAAAATAGAAATAATATGCAAAAGAATAAATTTCGTAAGTTAGAATAAATCGTATTTAAATGACAAGTTTTTTTTTATTATCAATTAATAACAAGATATAATATCGTATAATATAATATGAGCTAGAGATGCTTAGTACTTAAATAATATTTCTATGTAAATTTATATGCATATCTAGTTTTGCGCGCCGAAATCATTTTTAGTTTTGAAACGTAATCGTATACCGAACTGAATATCAATATTACAAATTAAATTAACAAGCAATTTAATAATATTAATATTAATAAAAACATCTTAGAAAATTGTAAATCATTTGATGCTAATACACTAAAAGAAAAGATTAACTGTAGCAAATTAGATGGTAAAATATGGCTTAGCATTTTTAATTAGTTGCAGAAACCAGTTAAAAATGCTATGCCATATTTTATCATCTAATTTGCTGCAGCCAATCTATTCTTTCAGTGTAGCATTTTAAAAAGCTATAAATAATAGAGATCTACTTCCGTACAGACTCAGTTGTGTATTCACATCACGATTTTAAGAAACTTTGTTTAATTAACTTATTTTTTTTAATTTTTTGAGTTAATTTGTGTTTGCATAATATATGCATGATATTATCTATTACAATAAACAAATGAAACGTAGCAGATAAAAAATTTAGACATTGAAATCAACTAACACGTTAATAATCACTATGATTGGCAAGATACTTTTTTCATTGTAAAGCTAGACGATGTATGCCCTGTTCATAAAATTTCTTGGACTGGAATTAAACCCACTCGCAAACAGCCTCCTACTGCGACTGATAGCAATTTCATACCCGATAAAAAATTGTTCATGCATGAATTAATATATATAAGTACGTATAAACATACACATAAATACGCATAAATATTTATAAACATGTATAATTATATATGAAATATGTTCGTACATCCTTTTTTTTTTGTAAAATTATTTTTTAGTATAATAGAAATAATAATAGTAGTAATGTGAAAACATTAAAAATAATTTAAAAAATAATTTTCGCAACTATTTGTTTTAGAAAAAAATCAAGTTTAAAAAAAAGTAAAAAAATTACATATAATTATATATAAAATTATGCATAATTATGTATAAGCAATTTTTTTTACAAACTGGGTGGGAACAAACTGGAATGTCTGGCCTGCAGGCCAGACTTGTCGCCATGCAATTTCTATATCTTTAAAGACTTGAAGAAGAATCTAAAATAAGGGAGAAAAATATAGTCGGACGTAACAGCAGACGAATGCAGGAGGCTGTTTGCGTTCAATCTCAGCCCAAGGAATTTTATGAACATAGCATCCGTTGTCTGGTTTCACATGAAAGAAGAGTCTTATCAATTATGATGATTATTAACATGTTAATTCATTTCATAGTCTGAATTTTATCCGCTACATTTTATTTGACCCTAATGCAAAGATAGAAAAAAATAGAAAAGAGAGGAAGAAGGAAAAAAGTGAACTTATTATAAAACACTTACCGATAAGTAAAAGGGTTATAATTATAAAATTCATTATAATGTAGGCCTAAAAATCAGAATACATAATCTCTTGCGGTTTCTCGAATTTAATAGGCCGATAGAACGTAAATGATTGATTCCATCCACGAGGCGCTGTATTGTAATTTGTCAGGTTGTGAAGATTGGCTAATTTCGGTCCAGTATAATTGTTATTCTCGTACAATTTGTTCCCTGGAAATTAAAACTTTAAATATAAATCTGCAAATATATAAACATAATAAAATGAGAACATAATAAAAGATTACTAAAATAACTTTAATAAACTTTATTTTCGTATATCAAAGACTGCGAAAATGTATCTTATATCAATTATCATGTTCTTATTGTTACAAATACAAATAATGTTTAAAAATATTGTCAAAAATTGTAAAATCAATATCTAATATCAATTTAAATTAAATATATTTTAAAACACTTTAATTAACTTTGTTCAAAACATTATGATACCAGAAAAGTAATAAAGTTTTTATTACAAGGCTATATTTTAAATAAAAAGAAAATATATTTCTTATACAAATAATTATGGAAAAATTTAAAAAAATTAATTTTTGTACTTTATATAATTTTTTTATTTTTATATAGTACACAAGAAAATTTCATGTATTATATATAATTCAATCATGTTTCCAATCATATTGTATATAATTCAATAGTGTAATTAATTTTTATTATTTAACACTACGTAAGGATTAAGAATAATGTGCAGTAAAGATTGTTTTGCATATTTAGTATGCGAAAGCAATAATATCGGAACTACAAAAGCGCATGCATATTAACTTGCCTAATTCTGGGTTAACGTCAATGAGTTTGCATTCTGGCGTAGTGGTGCCTAAAAGATTATCCAAGACTGGCGTGTTACGCAAATGTTTCTTAGTTTCGAGTATATTCTCCTGCGAGGTGATCATCGAAAGCATTAATGACTTTGCTTCGGGAGGCATTTCAGTCTCGGTATTGACGAATCTCGTGGCCGTGTCGTTGGCATAAAGGGCTTCCAACTCCTGTGAGGTAGTCGAATGACGTCGAGTATCCATATACTCGTCCTCAAATGCGACTGAGTACTCGCTGCTGTCGCAGCAGTTCAATAAAGCAGATGGTGCTGAATTGCCACGATCTATAGATCCCAAGTTCTGATAATCTTCGGAGTCGGTGTCATCCGTGGTATATTCGCTCTCGTCAGTAGAAACGTAGCCGTTGCATCGGGATTGTAGTTTCGTTGATCCTTCGTAGGTTTCGCGTGCTTTGCATAATTGACTATTATATTGGGACTGCAGCTTTCTTTCGTAGCTTCCACGTGTGTCGTACATTCGGTTATTGCATTGGGACTGCAATGTCGCAGAATCTTCGTAGTTTCCGTGTGAACTGTATAATTGATCAAAAAATGGATTTTCAATTTTATTTTGTTTAACTGTACTCTCCACTATTTAAAGAGAGATACTATATGCAGTCACTATGTGACTGCAATCGGCAGCAAATATATAAGCGAAAGATAAATTGTAGACTTCGTAGAACCTCAATGAACTATGCACTATTATGAATGACAATATTATAAATAGCATTTTGTATTTATCATTTGCAATTAAAATATAGCAGATTAAAATATGCATCATTCAAAAATACGTATAACGCGTCATCAAATACGAAATGTAACGCGTAATCATAAAATCAAATAAACTTAAGTTTTTTTCACGTTTATGTCAATAATTAGATATTAATTTGAATAATTCTATGAATCGAAAAAAACAAAGCGTTAAGAAACAAAATGTTTAAAATAAAAATATTAAAGAACTTGTTTGTTATGTTATTTATATTCGAAAAATCCATAAATTCTCACCGTACATATCTCTCCTCCTCATTATTATACTTGACAGGATTTTTCGTCTCGAAGAAACGTGCTATGCCATTATCCAACGGGCACTGCTGTACGATTGGAATAATCTTTGGACTAATCTGCTTATATTGTAAAACTGGTCTACAAGTTTTCTCGAATTCTTGTATCAGTTGCTTCACTGGCACAGGAGTGTATCCATTTTCCTCGTTGTCATTCTGCATCTGTCGGTCGTTGTGTTGCTTATTCCCGAGCTTATTATCAATCATATTATCGTTGAACTTGTTATCGAAACGCTGTTGAATCCTTGTGTCTTTGCCATTGTAACTTCGCATGTTGCAAACGCCAGATTTTCTCGGCGATTGATAATTGTTGTTAATATATGTATTATTGTTACTTGCGACATACTTATTGGCCATGTTAGTGCGTCGATTGTTAGTAGAATCGAAAACGATACGATGGGATTTTTCGACGATGGGCGATCGACAATAATCAGAAGAAAAATCGGAATCTGTGCCCACCGCAATTTCTCGAAGATAAATCTTTTTTATCTCGCTCGAATGGCCGCATCGGTTAGCATTACAGTGTTTGTCTGTAACTCGCAAATTAAAATTGATACAGCACAGCATAGCAACTGCAAAAAGCTTTGTTATAGGATTTAGCATAAAATATCTCCAGAAATTAGAAGAAGAATAAACTTGAAAAGCTTCAAAAATTAATAAAAAAGTATATTGAGATAAAATGTAAAAATAAAACTTGTATTATAAAAAAAGTTACACTTAAATTGTTTTATAATAAGTACTAAAAGTCGAATTTATTATAATTATCTATGGAAAACAAAACTTATTATGTACACATATATGTAAACAATTTATTTTATAATACTGATTTACTTTTTCTTATAAAATTGCTCTTCTCTTGATTATCATTTTTGATTGAAATTGTATAAATATATTCTATTATTTTTATAAAGAGAAATATGAGATTTCAAATTTGTTTAAATTAATTTTTATAATTTATTATATGTCTATTCTGCTTTAATTGTTATCTGAAAATTCAATTGTTAATATTTTATATTCTAGACAATATAAATCACAGAGAAAAAATTTACTATAAACTCAAAAGCGATTACAAAATTTAATTATCAAATTTGTTTGCTTTATAACAGACAAATTTGCATATTTGATATTTTGCATTTGTTGCAATTTTTATAGCAAGTACAAAAAAGATTAAATATTTGTTACACCTGCAAAATAATTTGCGATCATTATATGTGCAAATAAATAAATTTTCCGTCATAGCATAGGATTAACGTTTATAGCAAATTTTTTTCTGTGATGCTTTAATGTGTTTTCTGAGATTAGATGTTTACTTTGAAATGCACTTAATCAATCGTTATAAAAAACATGATCACTATCAAAAGATACGATTTTTTGTTGGTCTTATAATTAGATACATATATCGCAGAGATATCAAGAACATGCTTTTCCACTGATTAAATAACTAATGATAATGTTCGTCGATTATGGCTATTAAGAATAGCTGAGTTCAGCAGACGACCAAGCAGCCCAGTAAGTGCTTAACGATTTCTTATTTTAATTGGTTTCTTAGATCAATAATTAAAGGCAAGAAACAATCATGTATTAAAGAATCACTGAACGTTGCTTTGTTTGTTACACGCAGTTAATATTAAAAATCATTCAAGTTGGATTTAACTGCTTAACTGGCTCGGTCCAATTGATCTCTATTTCATGGACATGTTAAGTAAATATAATAATTTCTCTAAATTTTAAAACATTTTGTTGTTCATGTACGTTTGATAGTAAAAAGAGAACCAAGTTTTTCTCAAAATTTTCCTATTTTATTTATAGATAAATATATCGTATTTTTTCTTTTCTTCTTATAATTACTATTACAATATTGTATTATTACTGTAGCTATTTTTATATTATGTTACTTTATATTATTTATTTTATTTTATACACATATTATGTTGATTAAGAAACAATAAAATTAAAAAATTAAAAATGAGGTATAAAATGTAAAAATATAAAACGTAAAGTGTCATTAAAACTTTGAGAGTCTTGAAAAAAGATCAGAAAAAGTATAATAAAAAAACTCCAAATACACATAATTGTGCAGTATTGGAACATTTCAACGTATTTTTAACAGTATATAAAATATGTTTTCGTGCGATAAAAGTAATATTGACGTAATATTATATAAATATATACATAGTCAAGCGATATCGTATAACACTAATAAATTTCGACCTCGGTTTTCGAAAGACTTTGGTGACATTGATGTCCGCTCGTAATTTTACAACGTCTCGGGGAGGATAGAGAAAACAAACCTCGCCGTTTGCCAACAGAGCTAAATCTGCCAAATGAGATCATCTTGCATTTGGAATTATTCGTGTTTATCATTGAATTGTGTTCATGTTGTACGTACCTGTTATCGGGATATTTGCGGTGTCAAGAGAGATATCCACTGTAAAAGGATTATAAAATGATTTGTCAATGCTCGAGACCGGCGTGCGAGGTGTTAACGAAGAAGGCGTCATAAATTTTGTGTTACCGTTAATTTCCTGAAATAATACTTTTTTTAGTCTTTGATAATGCAAACTGTTATCATTACTTTCTTTAAAATTACAATAAAATTTATCCAATCTTTTATAAAATGAACAAATTACAAACTTCCTGTAAGAAAGTTATGTTTAATCTATTAAAGAACAAAGCTCAAAATAAAAAATAAATAAATAAATAATTATTTATTTATTTAGTTTAAGTTCTTTTTTAGTGAAATGGTATTATAAAAATTTACGTTTATAAAATTGAAAAATTGTTATTTTCTACGGACAAATAGATTCACAGAAACTTTGCTACTTACTAATTTTTCTGGATACGTTGGCGTCTTCGGTGTGACAGGCGTATTGGGTGTCTGTGGCTGTTCTTGGTCCACTACCCACTTTTCAGATCTTTTCCTACGTTTCGCAAATATCTCGGCACCTGTGAATATTTT
>NW_017305862.1:102021-113575 GCF_001594115.1 Trachymyrmex septentrionalis | reverse complement strand
ATATATATATAATAATATCTAAATAACATTAAAACATTTAATCTTAATATATATAATTTTTATATTAGTTCACGTCACTTAAATACATAGTATTTACCACGTCCTCTTTGATTATTCAAATCACGAACAATATCGAAAAGCTTTTCCGGATTTTTTGGTACCGGCGCAATATTGACTTCTTCACCCAATGCCTGAATGCCGTGAATATCCAGTACTTTCCCGCATGGATTCATTACGCATTTGAGAGGTAGTTTTTCCTATAAAAAATTGTATTTCTTAGCTTAGATACATTGCAAAAAATCGAATGATGAATACTATTGTGCATCTTTTACCTTATGAATTGTTGTGGTTGATTCCTCTTCGTCCTCGATACCTGTGAAATATGTACTATCTATTATCGCTGCTACACAAAATTTTAAAAACTAGAAAAATAATTGCATAGCAATTTAACGCAAGTTAAATAATTTTCGTACTGGATTTCTCATAAATATTATATATAAATGAACAGATACAAATAAAAAAAGCGTGTAGGAAAACTTAAGAAAACTTTTAACAATTTACTTCACGTTATATTTAAAAATTATTTTTTATTTAGATTATTTTCAACAAGTGTAAGGATAAAGGATGTTCCTCTTTTTTTTACTTTTTATAATTATCCTTGATTAATTTTAGCTACAAATTGATCAAATTCTTTAGACAAGAATACAATAAATTTTTACAAACGCGACAATTTTAATTGTAGAAATAAATTATAAAAATAATTTTAATGCGTACCATTGCCGTCATGGATCCATTTAACAGATCGCTTTTTTCTATTCACGTACATAGTTTGTCCTTTGCTTTTCACGTTTTTCACATCACTGAGTGAATGCGAAATTCGACGTGCAAGCTCAACCTGATCCTCGACCGTAGGATGCGTTGGTGCGTAAAAATACGAGGACGCAAACATTTTTTCTGGAAATAAATTTTCGATGTCATCTTATTAAGCTCAACGAATGTGAATCCTTTTTTTCAAAGCTTCATATATCTCATATAGTATTTAAGTAAATAAATATAAGTAAATAAATATTATTTTTAGACAAATAATATTTGTCTAAAAAGTTTTTTAGAGTATATTTTATCATAAAAATTACTTTTATTATCAATTAAGGCACATACTATTTTTTGATTGCAATAATTCTTGAGAATCTGATGCTGGAGTGAGTAGTTTTTGCAAATTAATCGGGGTAGTCTCGCCCCCTTCCTGCAATTAGATAAGAAATCACACACACATACACACACACATATAGAACACGCAAACTTATGCTGACGAAACAAAATCAATAGAATTATGCAGAATGAAATTATAGTTTTTCTTTTTCTGTTCTAAAATTTTCTCGTTCATTTATATTCAATCACTATTTTGTTAAATAAAAATTAATAATTGATATGAAAATGAATAATCAATAACTTTGAATTAGAAATAATTAATAATTAAAATGATAATAATGAAAGGTTTAGTAATCTTTTATTTAGAAATATACTTTAAATTAATTTTAAGTAAAATTTAATTCAAAAGAAAATTATATGTGTATATAGTTATTAGTTATAAAAATAAGTATAATATTTAAATTCAAGTATATCTTAAAAAAATAATGATTCTAAACTTTTAATCTATAAATGAAGAGATTGATATAAGTTTAAAAATGATTCAAGAATTCATTGTATAGGAATAACTCCAAAAGTAATATAGATTCAAGTAGCTTTAAGACACGTTGAATTTAATGTACTTCTTTTTTTAACGAAAGTTTTACAAGTTGAAAACTTCAACTCACCATGCCGAAGTGCAATATTTTTGAAGTAAGATTCTCGAGGAAGTTCCTTTTAACCGGATCGTGTCTGTCGGATGGTTTGTAACCGCGTGAACGTATTACAACATTGTCCGCTGATACGCTACGTTGTAGATAATTCTTTTCTTGTAGATAGCCGCTGTATTTCACGCTAGACTTGTATTCCGCATCCTTGGTGAGCCCATACGGGGTGTTGCTCAGAATGTTGCGCTTGGTGTTAACGTGTCTACGGACATTTGAAACGTTCGCAACGCGATGCGGATCCTCCATTTACGCAAACTCTATGAGATTTCACGATGACCATACAACGTAACGGAAACCGTACAAACAAAAAGAAATTCTCGTACCTTCACGAGTAGAAGAACGAATTTTAAAAAGATTGTTTTAAATAAAAACTTTGCATAAGCATAAACTCTATCTTAAACATTACTTGAAATGTTATTTATAAAAACTTTAAACTATTTTCTTAATTAGAAATCTTATTATTTCAATTATATTACTGTTCAATTATATTAATGTGTTTCACGCAAAAAAATATTTTGCTGCTCCAGCTAGAATTATCGCTGTTTTTTGTAAAACTCTAATAGAAAATTATGTATCATACGCAAAGAATTTACAGCACAAATCTACATTCTTTTTTTGTGATCTATATGATTAGATGCAATACATATCCAGTATCGCAGTAGCGAGAAATTTATCTATTTTAGCTAATTTTTCGTACTTAGATAATTTTTGCTATAACTGCAAGATCACTTTTTTGAGTGTAGATAATTTATTGTAAAATTTCTTATTATGTATATTGATTAATATCTCCTAAAGAGCAAAAAGAAAATTAAATTCATTATAATATCAACAAAACTTTATATTTTACAATTGCGTTATATCTTGCAATAGTAGCCATATGATATTTTTTATTTAAAATAACATCTCTATAACAAATTATCGAAAACATTTTCAAATATCTTTTTAATTTTTGTATGAGGAAAGCATTTGTTGAACTAATATATGTAAGTATCTATGTAAGTATCTATAATACTGCATAAGTATTATGGACACTTACAAATTTGTATTTACCTATAGAAATACTAAAAGAAAATATAGACAAATAAAGCCGAAAGGAAATATTAAAAATAATTTAAATCACCTTTCACTTAATACGAAAAATTTTGGCAAATAAATATTTCTTCAAATTTTTCAGTTTTGTAGATACACTTTTTAGATTAATTATCCAACATTTCTTGATAGTACATTAATTAGTATTTAATCGATTATTGCCAGCATTAATAATCTGTCAGTAGTACTGGCAACCAATCTGAAAAAGTGCGGTAACGAGATTTATAATTATGTGATCTTCTTTAAATCAATTTTTTTTTAAATAACACTGTTTTTTAAACAAAATTTAATTTAATTTTAATTTAACTAATTGTAAATCCAACTTTTGTGTGTGGTTTTAGTTCTTTTACCGTAACGATTACTAATTCCGTTCAGATTTTTTTCTTTTTGATTTCAATTTTTGATAATTAACAATCTATTATCAATAAAAGAACTGGAATCGATACTGAAATCGAAAGTTGAATAGCCTCGGACTATAATCGTAAACAAGCCGATATTTTTATCCATAATGTAATTTCGTTTTTAGTTTCTGATATTAATTAAAATATTTATATTATATATTAATTAAATATTTATATATTAAGTATTATTATCAATTAATTTAAATAATAATATCTTTTAAAATGGCAAATATAACAATTTTTTAATTTTCTCGTGATGTATATTATAAAGAAAATATTTTTATATTTCAAAATTCACTTTTTTTCTTACTTATTCTAAACGAGATTTGAACCAGGAATCATACAAATTCGCTGAAATTGCATAACTTCAATTCTTGCTCTTAAATCTGTGAAGATTTTTCGTACATTGTTTTAGTATTCTGTATGATAGAATACTAAAACAATAACAATATATTATGTTCATGTAGCAGAAGAAACCTTATTCCGATCTTAAGCTTTCAATATCGCGAAATGTGATAAATGCAATTGGATAGTATGCAAAGGGGTGAGAAAAAGAGGGAAGGGAGGAGAGAGAGAGAGAGAGAGAGAGAGAGAGAGAGAAATGTGAAAGTGTTTGTCCCAGCCGGCATGCCATAGAGCGCAACGAAGCTTTTTTAACTACGAGAATTGGTTACCTTCCAAGCAGCCAATTAATTCCGCGTTGCAGTATTGGCAGTACTACAACGAGCTCTGTGTAAAAGAAACGCTAAATTTATCTGTTGTAACGTAATACGCAGTAACAGTTTAAGCAGTTGCTCGCGTTGCGTACGCGATCGACTATTCATTTGATATTGCATACAAAGAATCGGCGATTAATGTACAATGATACATTATTTTTTACAAATAGCTGATCTTATTTTTTTTAATCTGGATGCAAATTATTAAAGTTTGTTAATAATTACGTCAACTAAATTCACTCAGTAACAGTAAAATTTATTTTTGCGATATGTACATATATATGTGTGTGTGTATTTTAATATAATTTAGTAAAATTTATATTAATATTATGTGCATTTTATTTTGTTAATTTGTGTTCGAGAAAGTAATATAGCGTGACAATTCTAGGTAACAACGATACTTCGCAATCGATACTTCGCTTTAAATAGATTGTTTGGTAGAAGTTTGAGAGTTTCTTCGAAGTCGGTCAAGCTGTTCGCGGCACTTGGTAGAATAAAATTTTGAGAAAATTTTAACAGATCAAACTTTAAACATCAATCGAGAATATTTAATCGAAAGAGTGATTGAAAAAAAAGAAAACGTAAGTTTAAAAGAAAAAATACATTAAAATTGTCTTCTACGTACCAGAGAAGCAGACTATCATAAAATATTTAGAAATTCATGGAATATTTAACAATTAAAAAATTGTTAATTACTCTTCAAAATAGCACTTTTTATTCTTATTTTTTGCAATTATCAAGTCGTTTCCCTATAAATCTCGTTAATTTAGCATTTTATTTATAGTATTGCAATTAACTTTAATATTGAGTTCATAAACATGAAATAACTCAATAAATCTGAAACTGTCAATTGTGATTTTCTTAGGTAGTCCATAATTTTGCTAAATACACGTTTTCTGTGTGCCCCATTTAAAAGTTGCAATGACGTTATTCTCTTTCTGTCTCCTTTCTCCTTCTTCCATTTCACAACAAAGTACTGTCACTAAAATCTCTCAGTATAATTTGCGATTGGAAGACGTGTCACGAGTTAGTATATGTAATATTAACTTATCACGGAAAAATAGCCACGTTGATAAACATAACTGACATTTCTCATATCACGCACTCTCTCGGGAAAATCCTCTTTCGCAAACGATAACGAATAATAAATTAAAATTAGAAAAAGAAAAAAAGGAAAGGGGAAAACCATGACTTGGGTAACTTGCACTTTCTCTCTCCCTCTTTCGCCTCCCAGGTGGACAGAGACATTACAAACAGAGATTTTACTTATCAAACGATGCTCTCCTCATCGCGACGTGCATGCAAACAGAAAGTGGGTCGTCTCCCTTCTTCGCCTACACTTTGTTTTCCCTCTTTACCCGCAATTTATTTTTCTCACGGTTTTACGTAATGCGCGATACCCCGGCCTACACACTTTGCCGGAGGTGGTCAGAGTCCGCCTAAACTCGCCGACGAAAGCTCCCTCGCCGTGGGAAGTGAATCTCGCATCTTGCAAAACGTTCTCTGGCACGCACCATCCGTTCAAATACGAGAGGCAACGTACCAGAAGGAGTCACCGCCACTGTTACCGCGCCACCGCCGCTGTTGCAACGCTCAGCAACCAACAACTACGACCGATTCATTGATAGAATAGAAATAAGAAAAGAGAGTAATGGAGAACGAGAGAGAGAGAGAGAGAGAGAGAGAGAAATAAAATTTATTTTTATATCGAGCAAACTGCCGAGTGAATTTTTGTAGACCTTCAGAGGATCGCAACTCCAGTCGCAAAAAGATTTTTCCCGAAAGAAAAGTCGTTATCCAAACGTGGATAATATATCGATATCGATCGCTTCTCCTACATACGTGAACGGGTCTCCGGAACGGATCAACCGTGTTGGTGAGAGAAGTGTCACTTCCGTGGCGGCGGAGGCCTCTCGATGACTTCTCTACAGGTCTACCACTGGTACTATCGAGAGAGTCCACCTCGTGCCCTTCTCTTCACCATGAAGATCCGTCCGAGATCGTCGAGCTTGATCAGCCGGATCCGCACTTATATGCGATGAATTACAAACACGGCCGGCACACACGGCTTTATAATAGTGCCCAAACCGTCGTCTATACAGCGCCTGCTTGCCGACTTGCTTGGGACGCCTTTCGTTAAAAATAGACCATCAGAAAGCGACACCTCAAGATTCGAACCGAGCCAACGACGAGTTGTCTGTATAGTACGTCCGTATGGCATGATGTATACAGCAAATGGTAGCTATTGTGCTTATTATTATGCAAACACCTGTGGGCTATCAAACAGCTTTTAAAGTATAATCTCTATGGTTTATTTCATCTTCTCCGTGTTGGAAACCAATTATTCACATCATTTCATATTACAATTATTACATATTATAAAAATAATGATAAAGATTTACTGCAATGCATTTCAGAATATAAACGAATTGTATAGATATTGTATTGTTCATATATGTATATTAGAGAGAATTTAAATTTATATGCATACTATTAATCTCGGAATGATTTCGCATCTATTATCCTGAATCATTGTTACTTATATGATGTATATATTTTCTCTCAACGAAATCATCACAGGACTGTGGGAGCACGTTTCAGTGCTACATTAGCCATAGCTCTAGATATACAAGGGTAGCGCAAAAATTCGCCATTTTTTTATCTAATAATTATATTATCTTAAATAATTAATAAACTTATTTACTTATTTATTAGCTTATTTACTAAGCTTACTTATTATTTATTACTTACTTATTGAACAATAGACCAGCAGGTCAAAAATAGCGATCAAAATAGCCAATAAAAAAGTTATCGGCATTTGGCTCAGATTAAAAAATTGTGCTATTCTAATTTATTTAAAACTATTAGCTCTGATATATCTAGCTATTAGTGCGTTCTATCTTTGTTTTATATTTAATAAATGATAAAGCTAAAATGATTACATTAGTATTGTTGACAATATTTTATGTTTCATGTTTTTCTTTATCTGACTTAATAGCTTTTACATAGAAAATTATTAATTGCTTATCTATTTCCGATTTCAGATTTTGTTTGGTAATTCTATACTATAGGAAAAGCAACTCCGATGATCTTGATCTTGACATACGTATAGTGTTAAAGTCATGATCTTGAGCGACCTTTGACAGATTTTAGCCGTTGCTCGTTATTCGTTAAAAAGTTATAAACAAAAAAATTAATAAATAAAACATAATTTTTGAATACAAAATATAGAATTTATTGTATGTATATTCTACATACATATATTCTGCTATGCAGTAAGGAGTAAAAGTTCCGGAATGGTTGAATATTTCGGAAAGTATGCATTTTTTAGAAAAATGTCTTAGACAAACGTTGAAGCGGTTAAAAAATCTATCTACTGATTTTATCAGTTTGATCTTGAGGGACGTCGACAAGGTCAGGTCAAAATCACGATTTTTTTTTTAAAACCCCTTTATAAGTTTAAAAGTTATAATACTGTTATAATACTAGCATTATCTAAGGTGTGTCCAACTGATAATTAAAACTATTTAAATGTTCTTCAGGATCATGACCTTAATAACATTTGTCAAGATCAAAACCTTTGAAGATTATTTCACTTATTTTTACTTTTAGTTTATATATATATATATATATATGTATATTTATGTGTGTGTATGTGTGTGTGTATATATATATATATATATGTGTGTGTGTATATATATATATATATATGTGAAATAATTTTAATAAATTTGTGCTTAAATGCAACACGTGCCATGTACAGAATGTTTCATGTCTGCAAAGTACAAGACGTGATAATTTATGCTAAAAGAAATAACTTTTTCCTTTTGAATTGTTTCAAAAAGACCTGTCCTAAAATGTAATAAAAAATATAGTATTCCACTTAAAAAAATAAAATGCACCTTGAAATGTCCCCAACGCGTCCGTCTATAAAATAATTCTCTTCACTACGTGATGTCCTTTTGTACTTAACATATTGGTACAATCAATTTTTCCATATGTCTTCGAATTTTGCTAATAATTAAATCGATCTTGCTTTATACGAATCTCACATACACACACACACACGCGCGCGCGCGCGCGCGCGCGCACGTTGAAACATTTTTTTATCATCAAAAATAAGCGAAATTTATATCGATTTAAGTAGACTATCCTGTATATATTAATATTATTTATTACAATTTTTTATATTAGTTATGTTGTTATTGAAGTTATTTCTCATTAATTAGTATTTTTTTAACCTTTGTTATTAATATTATCTTTTTTAATTGTTTAAATTATTTGAAATTACATTTTAATGTACACATATTTTTCCATAACAACAGAAATATTTTTAAAATAAATATAAGCGCGCCAGATTCTACTGCAAAATATTAGATAAAATTAATTTAGATAAAGAAGTTATATTTAAATTGCTATAAATTTTATCTATATATGAATTTACACTATGAGAATTTGTATAAATTTTTAACTGCCAGATTATTAGCTTCAGGCTTTAAAAATTTGCGATTCGGTTCTGCTATTGTAAAGTAATAATGTCATTGCCACAATACGCCACTCAGATAATATTCTTAGCACGCTTACATTAAAATTTATGCTAGAATTGCATAATCAGCACGAATAAATCGGAATCAAGATTCGAAATCAAGATCTTCATTTGTTGCAGAAACTTATTAAGCTTTATTGACAATGTTTGGATAGTGATTACTTTTTATTTAAATAATTCAAATATTTAAAATCTCCATATGGAATTTTAAATTATTCAAATTTTTCATATGTGTAATGTATCTAAATAATTCAAATTTTAATTTGCAAAGTGACTACAAAAAGAATCGAGTGTTGTGTCATTTCATATGCATGAAAACGGATATTCTGTAAAATCTACTATCACTGATTGTAAGTATCTTGGAGGGGGAATGCGTTGATTATGTTGTTGTGAGCCTTTGACATACTTGATGTAGATTACTTGTTTCTGCGTATCCCGGTATCATAGATCTAGTGAAAAGTGCGTTTCACGACAATTGATTTTGAATATACATAGGAGTACACAAAGTTGACTTGATGTAACTGTGCGTTCTGTAGTTAAATTCTGTAGTGAATTCTTCTTTAATTATCGTTATTTATAACAATGCCTCTAATTAAGTACATATATACATACTATCGACATGCTATCAACGTGTAGTAATTAATTTGCAGGTAATATGCTAATTCAAACAAATTATTGTATTGCTTGAATTGATGCATATTATTAAAAAAATAAGTATTAAAAAATTTATAATAAAATGATCAATGCATTTCTATTAATCATTTTTCTACTATTATACATATATATTCAATGCATTTCTATTTATCATTATTCTTCTATGTTACGGAATGATGTAATAGAAATTGAGGTTCCTCCGTTTTTTAGGTCAATGCATTTAAGCAATTTACCCGGGAATCGGAGATTAGGTTGTGCGATGATTAAAAATATAATCACAAGGAAAGAATGGATAATAATTTGTAGGAGAAATTTAGATTCCGGCCTCGCAAAGGTTACGAAAGTTATATGGGAGCTCACGCGGACCGGCTTTAAAATTGAAATTGATCCAATAAGTTAATACTGTCATTTATTAAATTTTTAAAAGAAAGAAGTAGTAATTATATATATATATATATATATATATATATATATATATATATACGTATATATATCGGAAAGAAACGTGAGATAACTTATATGAGAGGAGTGTGAATATAATTTCTACTTGTGATGTTGCGAAGGCGATTGTCATGACAAACTCTATCTCGAAATTATTATATTTTTCTACTGACTGACTGACTACTTTTTGCAATTTTTTTATATTCAAAGAGTGTCTTCTCACAACCAATCAACACTCTTCAAAAGTTGGTAGGGCGTCGCACTTGTTTTCTTAAAATAAGAAAAGGCATCGCGTAAGCCCTTCTCTTTACACTACAAATCTAGGTTTTATGTTAAGAATAAAAATTCGATTTTCTTAATTAACATCTTTATGCAAAGCGAAATAATGATATATTCTAAATTTTTAATTGATTTTCTTGGGAAAAGGAAAAAAACATAAAGATATTCATCGTCGCATTCGGGAAGGTCTTAATATATAATATTACTTAGTATATAATATAATATTACTTAATTATTTTTCTAAACATCCTTTATGCTAAAAAGTGTATCCTATGTATCACCAGGAGAATTTTTTTGAATTAATAAAAATTCTTTTAAACAATGTATATCCACTGAAACTCATATTTTCTGAAATAAAAAGTAAGTTTAAGTCAAAAAAATTTAAACAATGGAATAACCAAGGTAACACGCCTACGGATAAGTCAACGGACAATAATGAAGAAAAAATTAATAAATTTTTTACAATCCATTTTGTACTATTTCTATCGGAAAAGATTAGGAAATTTTTTTAAAAAAGACTTCTTAATACAAATAGCATATAAACGGATTAATAATCTTAGGGGTTTCATCAGGGGTTTAGAGACGTTCGTCCAAAACTATCGCATACAGACATTGTATATAACATTGATTGTCGAGAATGTGAAGCATCATATGTGGGCCAAACAGGTAGATGTTCGAAGACACGCATAAATAAACAAAAAAATCACATAAATTGGAATACTACACAGCATTCTGTAATAACAAAACATAGAATCAGTCATCAGCATGATTTTGATTGAGAAAATGTCAAGATTTTAGACACACGAGGAAAAAGTACTTAATAAAATATTGATTTCAGAAGCGATCCATATAAAGCAACAGAAACAGAGTTTGAATTTACAGAATGATACGTATTCTTTGGACTCACCATACATGAATTTGTTTACTGAATTGTTATTATGACGTTGTTGTTATCCTCTTTGGATAACAACAACTCAGTTTTATATTTATTTATATTTCAATTACTTCTTGACTTTATTATTTTGACTCTCATTGTATCTCTGACTGTTGACATCACAAGTCCTCTACGTGAAGCCGCGAGAAAACGCTTATATGTGAGTGGATATAATAGAAAATTCAAAAGACCGTATATGTGAATACACAACAAGTAAGAAGTACTCGAAATACCTGCTTCGATAGTTTAAAGATTTAGGACGTACGGAATATAAGAGATCCGAATTCGAATCCCGGCCGAGATAATATTTTTCGCAATAAATGTATTTAGCGTTTTTTTAGTATATTAATGTCTTTCTAATAAAATGTTAGATTCAGCATCAAATTATTAAATTGCTTATCAATTTAATTTTTGATACTATTATAGTAGTTTGATTGCGTTTATAAATTCAAAAAATTATTTTGGTGCGCAATTCAAATAACTACATATTTAGTTATATTTTATTTTATTTTATTTTAGTATATAAATTCACATAGAAATTATTTAAAAGCATCTAAGTTCCAACTTCAATCGTAACTTCAATCGTAGGCATTAAACTCTTACTTATAGTATATTTTATATTTAAAAAATGTTATTTTTAT
>NW_017305862.1:95921-101828 GCF_001594115.1 Trachymyrmex septentrionalis | reverse complement strand
CACACACACACACACACACAGTTCTTGAAGATATTTTTAATAAAGTTCAATTTTTACAAAAAATGATTTTATAAAGAATAATTTTTTAAAGATATTTCTTGAAAGTTTATATTTAATATTATATCTAATAATTCTAAAAATAATTTTTATTTAATAAGTTTTGCATTAAATTATTTCTACAAAGTCAATTAAAGGTTGTTATTAATTTTTGCTTTTCTTTAGATGTATATTTTACATCGATGGACGAAAATCATAAGTAATATAATAATAAAGCTCGAATATGATGTATTATTTTAATCGTTTTATGTTAATAAATAATTTTAAACTCGCGAATTTGAATACACCTATCATGATTACCGATATTGTCACGTGCGTTAGCTTAGTACCTATATAAATACATACGCGTGATGTGAGCGATTAAATCGATGCTGTATATCGTCTGAGGCGTTCGCATATTATACACTTAAGACATCCCTGAAAAATTTATAACATTTACAGTTTAATAATTTGCGCGTATTTGTGAGTGTAAACACAAGATGAACATTATATTAAACTCACTCGCTAAAATCGATTATTTTCCAAAATATGTTGGAAGACTTTGGTATTTGGTTAGTCCAAAAGAGACGACTTTCGAGTTTCTACATGAAGTACCGGACTATCAACAACAGGTAATATTTTCCATTTGTGAGAAATAAAAATAAGAAAATTTCGACATTTCTGCTAAAGTTTTTATTAAATTAGGGAATTACTATTTAGAATAGAATTACTATTCTGTAACTCTTAACAACTATAACGATATCATTACATTATCATTGCGCGGCTTTTTTTACTGCAAAACCTACGCAATAACAATGTAACGATATTGTTACAGAATCGTTAAGAATTACAAAATAAGCCTCTTAAACTACATTCTAGTTTTTACATATTGCATAATATTAAAGTAAATAATGTTATAAAGCAGACAGTGTTAACTGTTGATTACATAAACAAATAAATATAACATATAAATAACTTAATTTTGAAAATAAAGCTGTTTTTTTTTTAACAATTATAGATAAAGAATTGAGATTTTAATTATTTAAAATGCTATTATTTTATTAAACATATGCTATAATTTAAATTGATAATATAAAAAAGAATTTCAATGTAATTAATTTGTTAATTAGGTAATATAATTCTTTTTCTTCTTCTTCTTCTTCTTCTTCTTCTTCTTCTTCTTACATTAGGCCTCTGGCCTGTGTTACATCTGTCTCATATGCTTGTGGTTCACACGCTGATTATTCAATTGCCATAAGCATATAGGATCTACAGTTTTAATTCCGAACGACAAATTTTTCAAGAGGTGTTTCTGTAGGCAAGGCTACTCTTGGGAGGTTGCCGGCCTTTTCCGAAAGAAAATACGAGCGTAAATATTTTAAATCCTACTGGGATCGAAGCCGGAACCTTTGGCTAGACCAGTGCGCTGTCTGCTATGTCATGCTCACATTCATGTATTTATTATAATATAATTAATTTGTGAAATTATAAATATTTATGATTATTATTAATTGTGCAATATTTTTAATTGTAGAAAAATTTAAAAGTAGCATTGTATTGATTAGAAAAGAATTATATACTGTTTTTTAGTTGATTATAAAATAAACATAGATTTAGTAAAAATTTATAAAGATTATTAATAAAATTTAATAAAGGTGTAGCAGTAGATAATTTACACTAAAGCAAATAAAAAAATTCTTAGAGACGATAATCTAAAGAATATTTTTAATTGTAAATCATTTTCTTAAAATTATTAAATTTAAATTATTTTCTTTAATTTTTATTGTTAATTATTAATTAATGTTGCTGTTTTATTTTAACTTTATTTATTTAATAATAATAATAATAATTTAAATTAAAAAAATGTTTCCCTCTAATGTCAGCATGAATTATATATGCTCTGATTGGCTTCATTATCGGTGTGCATTTGGCTCGAATAGAATTTAGAAAATTTTTCTTTGAAAAATCTACTTGATACAATTTATATCAAAGCAGCATAAACGATGTCAAATGCATTAAGGAAGTTCGATAATTTGAATGCGCAGCTGGTCTGTTATTTGTTACGAACACAGCAAGCATGAATCGTTAACAAGTCATATGTGCGCGCTATTCTTGTCGAGACCTCATTCGAACGTAGCGACTAATACATGAAACTACGCGTTACTAATACATGCAAAACTTAATTTTCTGCGTATACAATCTCTGATATATTTAGATATGGATGCCGTTTTTTCTGCTGCTGATTCTGGAGCAAATAATATTAAGAAAAAAATTTCGTTTAAATGATCAAGTGACATCGTTATCTCATTGGATGCTCCACGAAACTATCCGGTAAGGATAATTACAATTTATCCTTTACTGCATTAAAAAAAATAGAAAATATAAACACACGTTTTTTATTATTTTTTTCTGGAAATTATTATTTGTTTCATTAGTTTACAGAAACAATCGAATGATTTTAAATAATTTAAAAAATCGTTTCTTGCAATCGTTATCGACATATTTACATATTGTTTTTTACATTATTTACAATACAATGTATTCTAGTTACAAGTTAAATTTTTATTAATTGTGATTTTATTCTGTTCTTATTCCTTTGCTCGGGAACATAATAATTCAATTATCTTATTTTAATTATACTTTCTACCTGAAGAAATAGGAAATCTAACATAAAAGGGGTTGTATAGAGAAGAAGATTTTTAGAAAGTTTAGAATTATAAAAAATGTAATAAGCATATAATAAAAATAAGATATTTGTAATAATAAGATATAAAAAAATGAATAAAAATAATAAATACATAAATATGAATATAATGTGTATTAGTCGTATCTTTCTTTATTTGTCAAATTTAGATAAAATATTATTATTGGTTTCACAGAATATTTTCTCGTGGTGCTGAATATTATTTGTACATTGTTATTTATGAGAGGTTTGGCAGAGAATATACTTTACCCTGGAATTCACTATGCACATGGTATATTACCTTCATTGTCGTAGACTTTTGTTACTATTGGGCTCACCGCAGTAATCATGGTTAATTTCCAAACATTCCTTGTGTTAACAGCAATCTCTTTCTTTCTCTTTAATTGAAAATATTAATTAACTTATTGTTTGCAGAAATTCACTTTTTATGGGCCTACCATCAAGTGCATCACAGCAGTGAGGAGTTTAATCTCGCGGTTGGTTTACGACAATCCGTTCTGCAACACTGGTGCAACTCCGTAAATATCACTTTTTTACTATTTTTATCAAAATTAACTATATACGAAGACAAATATTAATAGATAATTTTTATACTTATTACACATTATTTTTAAAAACCAATTAAAATAAATTACAAATTAAAGATTGTTTGTAATTAAAACTAAAAAATTTTAAAATAAAATGCATCTTTATATTTTGATTTAAATATCTTTTGCAGATAATTTATTTACCGCTTGCCTTTTTTATACCTCCATCACATCTTATTGTGCATAATCAACTCAATTTGATATATCAATTGTGGATACATACAACAGTTATTGGTGATCTCGGACCATTTGAGTTAATTTTTAATACGCCTAAGCATCATCGAGTTCATCATGGTAAATTAAATATATATCTAATATTTTTTCGCAATTTATAATATATTATATATGCACTTCTGTATTTGTAGGCTGTAATCTTTATTGTCTGGATAAGAATTATGGTGGTGTACTTATAATATGGGATCGATTATTTGGTACATTTCAAGAAGAACAAAATGAAGAGATAGTTTATGGATTAGTAGTTAATGTTGAATCATTTAATGCAGTTTATTTGCAGGTAAAATTTATGGTAATGAATTATTGTCCTTTTGAATTTTTTATGTACTTAATAGTAAATAATAAAAAAATAAGTTAGTTTTTATATATGTAGATATATAAATAGTGACGTAATTTAAACTAAATGTTATTGTATATTATAAATATGTCAATTTCCCAATTTATTGATAAACATAAAAAACTGAAGGAAACAAAACTAAAAAATATTTAAAAGCTTGTGAATAATAATAATAATAATAAAAATAAAATAAAAGTAATTTTATACATAAATATGACAATTTGAATTGTTTTTAATTATTATTATCTATAATATTGCATTGTAGATATTTTACTTGAAGAATTTGATTAAGAAAAGTATAAGTATGAATACATGGGCTGATAAGTTTGCTGTTTTTTGGAAAGGCCCTAGCTGGTTTCCAGGTGGACCACGTTTAGGTTTAGATAAATTCAAAATAAAGGTAAGGTATAATAAAAAATTTTTAATAAATTGAATAAGAAACATATATTATTTTAATTTATAAATAATATTTAATATTGTTAAAAATTAAAACAGAAATCCAATTTATTTAAAATTTAATATAAGATATTGTTCTGTTATCTCTTGTAGGTGAAGCCTAGAACTATATACGATCCTTACATATCAAAAATACAAAAAATATATATTAGTGTGCAGTTCCTGATGGTTCTTCTCAATCATTATAAATTGTACAAATCACAATATTATGAGGTAGGTTTTTAAATAGGATTTATTTGTTATTAAGTTTTGGATATGATAGATAATTTTTTATATAATTCCATATTTTAAAATGCTGCCTGATAATTCAATTCGTAAATATGTATATTCTCTTTTTAAGCATTTTTAAAATGATTCCATTATTGGTTTAAATTTTAAGATTTTTAATTTTTTACATACAAGAATACGTAATAAAAATTGGGAATTTCATTTAAGAAGTTCAAAGTGACTTTGTTTTAACCTTAATAAGCCACCCAAGGTCAAACCAATAACCATTCAACAAACGAAAATAACTTTAAAAGGATAGAAATGAATTCATTTTGACATTTCTGAATTGCACTTCTGATTTTTCAAATCAATTTGAATCCACGAAATACATCTGATTTCGACACGATAAATAACTCATTTCGTATCTTAATTCATTTCAATCAAAAAATAATAGGTAAAACTGCATATTACCAATGACAACATATGTCAAGATCATTGAAATTGGTGAGATTATCGATAATATGCAGTTTTAAATAATATAATACGGACATGAAACATCTAAATTCAATATGAGAAATAGCACATTTTATATTTTAATTTATTTCAATTAAAAAATAACATAATACGAACATAAATTATTCAAATTCAAGATGATGAATAGCATATTTCGTATTTCTATTTATTAGAATTCAAAAATACTTATGTTGTAAATAAGTCAGCCATGAATACATTCCAGTTTAAAATGAATAAGAACATTATCGTTTGAATTCACTTCAATTAAAAATAATTTCAACATAGCTAATTTGTAAGCTGTGAATACATTACAGTTTAAAATCATAAAAATACGCATTTTTGTTTAAATAAAAAAAGTTATGACGGAAATAAAATTTAAGCCCTGATTTTATATCCGAGTACAGTATTGAATAGGAATGTTCCTGTCGATCCAAATAAATATAAAAATACTGTTTAATTTATAAAGAAAAAATTATAAATGTTCACACGTAAAACAAAAATGAATTTATATCCTCAGATATCAATTCATTTCACTTTATTTTAATCATTCTTGTTTACTAGACATCTTATCTAGTCTCTTCAAAGTCACAAAACTTTTATGATTTTAAGAAGGATATAAGATGCTATTAAAAAGATTACTATTAAAATTGTTTGAAACCATTTCTCTAAAATGCACTGTTTAAAAGATATTAGAAGTCGTTATTTAAAATGGGACAACTTGTATATATCTTACAAAGTTTCACTTTTACATTATAATATTGTTATTATAATATTGTTTAATTGTATTTATACTGCATTTAATTGCAGCGCAACAGTTTGAAGAAATGCAAATA
>NW_017305862.1:71317-95821 GCF_001594115.1 Trachymyrmex septentrionalis | reverse complement strand
ATATATTTTTTTTAAACAATTACTCGCAAAAATTTAATATATATAATTTTATAAATAGTAAAAAAAGTATAAGAATTAAGAACACTCTCGCTACTTACCTTGGTTCTGTTTTAGAATTTAAATGATCCTTGGGTAAGAATTGCAGTAGCAAACAACTTAATTGCCCTCATCAGCATTGGCTTGTTATTTGATAAGTGTGCGTTTAAATATACGAGCGCTATTGAAATCGTGCGCTGTGTTCTTTATGTGTATTTCATGCGTTTGTACAACGCTAACTCAATTGATTATTTCATATATTATGCATATGTGTTTCAATTGGGTTTTATTTGGATATCTTTTTTTTTAATATAAAATTTATGCACACACACACACACACACACACATATTGCATGCACCTATTTCTTCACTCGCAGGCAATATCAAAATTAAATCTTAAGGAAAAGGATTGAAAGAAAAATGACTTACGATTACAATTTTACATATGAAATAGGGTGAATATGCCGATAGAGGGAATCCGCCCCCCCCCCCCGATGATCTTTATCTTGATATATGTTATCAAAGTCATGACTCTGAGTGATCTCCAACAAGTTTTAGCCGTCGCTCGTTATTCGTTAAAAAGTTACAAACAAAAAAATTTAAAGATAATATCTCTTACTATCACATAAAACCAAAATTTTCTGCTTTAAAATATTTTACGATTGCCCACGTGAAATGAATTCTACTTCATGTCCCTTCTTATCTAGAGGTGCATAATTTTCCACGCGACACGAGTTCCACCCCCTATTTCCTCTTGCTTAGAGGTGTTCCGACTTTCCACGAGAAGCAAGATCTGAAAAGACGTTATGCCTCTAAGCGGTAGAATGTCATTATGTACGCAGGGGAGAGTATAGGATAGTTTTTAATATTGTAGATATGTGACAGAAATAATAATTTTTTAATCTTTTTTGTTAAATAATTTTTTTTAATTAATAACGAGCAATTGCTAAAGCCTGGAGATCACTCAGTTATGACCTTAATAACATATGTCATCGTGACAGGCTCTTTCCATCGACATATTTACCCAAACAAATTTCTAGAAACTTTTCTATATCAAAATTTATAATATGTTAAGAAATATTTTATTTTATTACATGTAGCAAGCATTACTTGAATCATAATTCATAATACATGCGATCTATTTAAGTGAGAATAAAATTGTCCTTCAATTCTCTTACAATGAATAATCATTGATAATAATAAAATTGTGTTCCTAATAGATTTAGTATCAAACTTGATATGAGAATTTTATTATATGATATTAAAATATATTCTCATTTTTCTTGATATATTTTATAAATAGAGATAATTATAATTTATTTATTATAAATTACAATTTATTTATTAAATGTACAAATTGACAAAATTATGTGTACACCATCGCGAGAGATCTTCTTAGTGCTTCCAAATGTTTTCGTTGTTTATCGTTCCATAAAGCCTATTAACACTCTTAACGTATTTATGATTACGTATAGACATTGTGTATGCGCACGCGCGCGCGCATTTGTGTGTGTGTGTGTGTGTGTGTGTGTGTGTGTGTGTGTGTGTGTATTGCGAGTGAATCGATTCAATCATTGAAATTTTTCAATAAAAAGTATATAAGATGTTAATATGTAAGAATGTATATGTATATAACATATTCGTATGTTATATAAAAACGTCAATATTAAAAATAATAATAATAATCATTACATTACTAATTATTCATTAAAGCAAAGTAAAAACCGTTTTTTATGAAAATATACATATATTAAACATTGTATGATGATTTTTTTATAGAAAATAAATATAAATGAAATAAAAATTCAAAAAACGTTTTATCTTTTTTATATTATAATAAACCCATATTAAGGAAAGTTTTGAAAATTTGGTGTTCATAAAATGTACTTTTTTGCATAGAAGAAATATATATATGTATATAGAAAACATTCGTTTCTTATGCCAAATATGGCATAATCGTCGTCACTGACGATAACTAAAGCTACGATGTGCATTAACACAATTTATAGGGAAAATTAAGTGCGCAAGTTTCAGATAATGCACAGATGTATATTTTCGTTAAGAAAACAAACTTTTTAAATCACATGATTGTAACTTGCAATAATATACAATACATATATAAACATAATTAATAACATGTACAGTTAACTTTGTATTTAATAAGAGAAACAAATGTATTAAGTTTAAACAATTATTGGAATTATTTAAATAGAAAAGTATATTTGCTACTTTCCATAATGTGTGTGTGTGTGTGTGTGTGTGTGTGTGTGTGTGTGTGTGTGTGTGTGTGTGTGTGTGTGTGTGTGTGTGTGTGTGTGTGCGCGCGTGCGTGTACGTGTACGTGTACGTGTACGTGTGTGTGTGTGTGTCCTAAATATATATTCGCATATAAAATTTTCTATTTAGGTATTATGTATTTGTCTTCCTTTGTAAACGCGTACGTTAAGATACATTATTGTATTTTTGAGTTTTTCTTCGCAAACGTTGCTTGAAATCATTACATGATACGAAATATGTCAAATATATTATAAAATTTACGAAATCGCATCCACAAAGACATCCTATAATCAAAATGTTTATAAAATACGCTATAATAGTACAGTGTCGTATGCGTTATAATACAACAGTAGAACATGTAAGTAGCACTTCAAAGTACGTGTTAAAAAATGCAACTTAATGTATATAAAAATTTCAAAAACAGTTAAAATTGTTTGCGTTTTTCTGAACGAATACAATAAAAATTATTAACAAATACGTCTATCCTAATTTAATAAAAGCAAACAAGCAAGCATTCTTTCACTTTCTCATCCCACGCAACAACATTATATTATAAAGATAGCAACTATCTTACTTAAGCATAATGTAAATGTTATCAGAAGACATTGCATAAAACAAAGACAAAATGTAATAGTATCCGCAATGCACAAGTTCTTTAGTACATTATAATTAATATCGTGTTTTACATATAAAGCTTCTTGAGTTAATCGGTAATATGTTTACGAAACCGTGACAAAAATCCTTCCTGATGGTCCGTTTATCTAAAATTAAAAACAAAATATAATTAATCTTCTAATTATATTTATACATGTAAAAAGAGGTAAGAAAAGGAAGAGAGACAGAGAGAGAGAGAGAGAGAGAGAGAGAGAGAGAGAGAGAGAGAGAGAGAGACAGAGAGAGACAGAGAGAGAGACAGAGAGGGGAGATTTTTTATTTATTAATTTTAGATTTTTCTTTATTAATATTACCGTATTTTAATATTTTACATAAATATTTCATTGTAGAGATAACATATATTTATACACAGTGCCCGCCAAAAATTCCGGGCCGGCTGAATATTTCGGAAAATATACATTTTTGAGAAAAATATTTTAGACAAAAATTGTAGAATTTAAAAAGATCTATTTAATGATCTTATCAGTTTGACCTTGCATTGACGTGGCCAATGTTAGGTCAAGGTCACATCGATTTTTTTAAATTGAACATTCTATTTTTGATTCCAGAATTTAATAGCCAATGTCAAAAGTTTTAATAGCCTATAGTCAAACTGATAAGAACATTAAATAGAACATTAAATAGAACATTAAATAGATCTTTTTAAATCCTACAATTTTTGTATAAAACATTTTTCTAAAAAATGCATACTTTTTGATATATCCAGCGGCCCAAAACTTCGGAGGGAAGGGGCACTGTATATACACGCATATAACATATATACATGTGTGTGTGTGTGTGTGTGTGTGTGTGTGTGTGTGTGTGTGTGTGTGTGTGTGTGTGTGTTGTAGATACGATGTCCGGAAAATTGTCAGTAAGACTTCAAGAAGTGATTCGGGACTTAAAAAAAAAAAAGCTATATAAATTTAGGAACATCTGGAAATAAGTCGTTTCCGAGTTATAACCACTTTTTTGTTTAAAAAACTGTTATTAATTTTTCATAATTACAATCATAATTTATTTCACAGTATTTTAACATAAATAACTTATACATTTCGAATTATTTTGGCGTTACCCAGGATACACCATGTGGAGATAGTCCGCTTGGCATCCCATTTTTTTATAGCTATAACTCGGAAACGACTTATTTCCGGACCTATATTTATGTATACAGCTTTTTTTCTTTTTTTTCCGGTTCCCGAATCACTTCCCGAAGTATTACTGGCAATTTTTCGGACATCTTGTATACATATGTTTAATAGAGTGTCCCATTTTAATTTTGACACCGAAATATTTCGAAAATTGTATAAGATACCGAAAAGTGTTTCAGACAAAAGTTTTATGATTTTCAAGTGGAGAAAAAAGTTGATGACCTTGGTTGATTTTGAGAAGATATTCTTAAGATCAGGTCAAGATTACTTAAAATTTTTTAAATAAAACCATTCATTTTTTATTACATATTCTTATAGCTGACTTCTATTGGTAACCTTTTAAAAACATTATAATAAAGTTCATTTTCATTCAGTACTGATGCCTAAAACCTTTGGAATATTGTTCACAATCATGACGTTGACAACCTATATATAGGGTGGGCCATCTATTGGTACGTTTTTACATATACTATAATTTAATTTGTTTCAAGATCAGATTCAAGGTCACCAACAGCTGTTTTCCAAAAATTTTAGACGTGAGTAATTCAGTCTAACATCAACTGAATTGAAAATCTCAAAAAGCATTCGTCTCTTTGACAGCTACAGCTTTTACTGAAAGAAAAAATCAATTCCCATTTTAAAAAATAGCCGCAACAAAAAAATCTCAGGAATAGTACCCCATCTACGATTGAACTGACAATAGTATTCCATTTTTCCATCGAAATCGTGAAACTTTTATTTATAACGTTTTTTCCTATCTCCTTTAGCTTTCGAAAAAATCGACTAAATAAATTAACTTAAAAAGTACTTAATAAAAATGAACTTTAATATAGTATTCTCAAAAGGTCTTAAAGTCAGCTATAAGAATATGTAATAAAAAATAACAAGTTTCATTAAAAAAATTTTAGGTAACATTGATCTGATCTTAAGAACATTTTCTCAAGATCAATCACGGTCATCAACTTCTTTCCTCCTTGAAACGATAAAACTTTTGTCTGACACATTTTTTTGTATCTTTTATAATTTTCGAGATATTTCGATATCAAAGTTAAAATGAATACATATATATATTTATCGCTTAAAATAATAACAAAATATAATCTTTCTGGAAGTGTTTGAAATAATTTTAATAAATTGTTTATAAAATAAAGCATAAATAATGTTTTTTTTTGCATTAAAAATTAATCCGAATTAAAATTAAATGGTATATAGCTATCTTAATTTTTTATAGATGTTTATTTTTTATGATAATAATTTAATATCATTATATTAATTATATAATTATATTAATATGTAAATTAAAAATTTGTTATGTATAAGGTCTCTACTTACCTATGAAAATTATCCTATGTATCACTACTTGGTGACGTTTTCGTTTTACCATTTCTCGTTTTAGTTTCCGTCGAAGGTATTTGTCCAACAGAGTGATCCGTTTCTTCCTCTATGTGATGTCCATTGCTACCACTGCTTCTCTCAGATGCACTGATATCTTGTTGCTCTAACAAAGGCATTTCAAGAGAATCTGAAGAAATTCGTCTCGCGTTGCCACCATATCGCTCGACGGTTTCTGGCGTTTCCTTTGCGTCTTTTATATTGTTCAACGAATCCGAGCTCAAGGACGGAAAGTCCAGGGTTGTCTTCATCTCTAGAGAATCAGAGCTTCGACACAATTGTTGATATTTTTTTTCTGCATTATCTTCCATTTCTAGAGAGTCCGTACTGGTCTCCATAATATTGCTCTCTTTTTGTGTCGCTCGTGCCTCCTCGAGTTCTTCCGTTTCTTCTGGAAGAGTTTCTGGAATTGGTTGAGCGGAAGCTTTCTCAGCATCGGTAATCTCGATTTGCGAAATGTCTTCCGTAGTGTCGTCTTGCCGTTCAAATTTCTCCATGTTAGACTGAGCAATGCGTATTATCTCGTCGATCTCTTTTATTCTCTTTTCGTAGTCATCCGATCCAGAAGTACTAGGATTGAACGAACCAGCTGCACTAGTCTCTGTCCTCGATCGCGGCAGATTCTCTAATTTATATTTGTTTTCTGGACTTTCATGTTCTAGTAGTTCCTCTTCCTCACGAGCCCGTACCTCCATCAAATGAGCTTCTCTGCAAGCTTTTTCCAGGCCTTCAAAGTCCTTTAGTGAAGACAATGAAACATCATCACCATGACCTGAACGACCGGTCATGTACCTTCTCGGAAGACTGCCATTATTACTATTGGAATCCTGCGAACCGCATTGTAATTTCCGTGAGTTCTCAGCTGCCACAGTACTCTCTAAATGTTCAAATTCCTGCAGTGAAGTCAAGGACACAGTGTCATGATCCGTAGGCTTGCTGAAATATTTCTTCCCTAAGATATCGTAATCCGGTGTACTACCGAAACTACCACGCATACTTCCCACACTGCCTATAGATTCTTTGTGACTGCCTAAACTTCCGAGTCTACTACTTCCGGCCTCAAAATCTGTGACCTCCTCCTCTTTGATGTCTTCTAATGGTCCGCGGTCATATTCTATATCGTACACTCGCGCATCCGCATGGAACTGCATTTCTATCCATTTCTTATTCTCGTACTGCTCTTCATCAGAGTAGGATTGAGATTGGTCGTCGTTTGACGCTTGGGGCGGACTCTCTTCGGATTCGAAGTCAAACAAATCATTATTCCTCGACACCTGGCTCGTTGATACCTGCGCGTCCTTCTCCGTAATTAGATTCTCTAGGTCGCGATCATATTGCTTGCTGGTGGTCTGAGGTATTGAGCTAATGCGAATGCTCTTACCTTCAGCATCAAACTCCTCTGCTTCACGTCCGACTTCTTCGATCACCACAAAGTCATCGATGATATCGGGCTTATCTACGAGCTCGAAAGAATCACTGTCAGGTGAATGACGCTCGGACTTATCTTTCTCTATAACTGTGTCAAAAGACATGCCCGATGCCGAGGATAGGGACATGCTGGCCTGTTGCATCATCGAGTGGACGGATGTTGACTGTATCGGTTCGAGACCTTCATCTCCAATTATCTCGTGATCTGATCTCTGTTCCAGACTTTCTATCGTTTCCACATCCATCATCTCCGCATCCTTTTCTATATCTCTTTGTACTTTTAAATCTTCCACTTTTTCTTCTTCGGTATCGCTGGGAATAGTAACTCGTGTAGAGATCACCTGTGTGCATACACTTTGAACCCCATCTTCGGATACCCGTGATGTCATTATGTCTACAGATTGAAGGATCCCGGGCGCATCCATAGAAGCGGAAATGGCTGAATCTACAACTTTAGCCTGACCTTCTTCCAGCATGTCATCCATAGACTCCGTTTCCATGCTAACGCTGTCGTCCATAATCTGTTGAAAAATCATCTCGGACGAACGTTTCATGCGACATGGTATGTGACTATCAATTTTGTCCATGGCTTCATCCATCGGTATTTCTTCGCTACCGGAAGAGTCTGATGCTTCGGCCAATTCTTGTTCCGCGTCTAATGCACTTTCTAGGTTCTCCTCTATCTCGTCTGCATCCACGTCCGCTTCCTCCGAGGGTACTAATGTCTCTGACAACTCACTGGTACTATCGATGCTGCCAAGATGACCCGAGCTGAGAGAATTTAAAGACTTCATAGATTCATGGGAACTCAACGTACTTGCTGCAGTCTGATAGTCTTGTGATGTTGGCAACGTCTTTGATGTCTCGTGTTCAACAGACATCATTGCCGTCTCATATTCCGAAACGGTTCCGGATTGGATGCCACCCGCAGCAGATTGTAATGCCTCGACATCGGACGAACTAGGTCTGCTTCCACTGCCAATCTCGTAATCACAGGACTGATAATTGCTGCTTTCACCAGAACTCGAAACGTCAGCTTCGCTTTCTGAAGTCTTAACTTTTTTTGATATCCTAACCGGTTTTTGGCGTCTTCTAGGTGCCGGAAAAGGTGGTGCCAAGGAGTAGCTGTCGTCTCTATTATCCATGTCCGAACCAACGTCAGATGATCTACTGAGAGGAAGCGGGCTAGGACGACCCTCTTCTTCTTCCTCTTGTTGTTCATCAATGGTTATTATGGCTTCTTCTTCTTCTTCGTGTTTCTCGACATCGATTTCAGATGTTTTAACATCTACTGATCTGTCGTCAATGGTGACAATTTCTTGGATAGATTTGTCATCGACGATATCTTTCATATCTTCTTGCTTTGCTTCATCAAATTTTTGAGTTTCCACAATTGATAAATCGCTTTGCGTAACAACTCCAATTTCGGCTTCCGGTTCGATCTCGACAGGAACTTGTTCAATGGACGGTGGTCTGTATAAAAACGGCAAATCGTTTGGGATGGATTCCGGTTGGAGTTTAAACTGAAACTCTGAAGGCGAATCTTTAATTTGAATCATGGTTTGACTGTTTTCACTCAGTTCTTCTATCAAGTCTTGTTTAGCCGCTTCCAAGGACTCTTTCACTTCGGCGATCTCTTTCTTTACCACTTGATCTAGCACTGTTATCGCATATCGCGCGCTTAAATCGACACTCTGGAGATCGTCTTTCTTTATTTTCAAGGCACAAGTATCAGAAAGAGCAGTCGTTGATTTGCTGGGCTTATCGTGCTTCTCGGTGGTCTTCTCCATATGTCGTTTGTATTCCTCACTGGGAGGTTTGATTTTTGCTAAATAAGTTTCCGTCCATTCTTTTAGCACATCATCAACTCTCGCACACTTAGGTAGGTCCGATTCTTCTTTCGTGGAACCTTTCGGAATTTCTTTAGTTTCAGTAATCTTTTCTTTTATAGCTTCTGATTCTTCTATTGTTTTATCAGTAACTTCAAGTTCTTCTTCTTTTTGTGTTTCTTCAGCTATAATATGCTGCATAAAGTCTACTTTTTCTTCCTTTATTGTAGATACTATATCTGCAGAAATGTCTTGTTGGAAAGTATCTTTGTCTGTTATCTCTTTAATTTCTGCAATTAAATCTTTTGTTTCCTCCACAGTTAAATCTTTTGCTTCCTCCTCTTTCATAGGTATCATTTCTGTAACGGCTTCGGTAATACTCGTTTCCCAGTCAAAATCTTCGCATGGTATCGATTGCCGTATACTTGCTGCGTATTCGCCCGTCGGCGTCTTAGCATCGTGTTCTCGTTGCAAAGCGTCGACCAACTCTTGACAAGTAATCTCTAATTTATTTTCTACTATTTCGCTTTCAAAGTCCGGCTCAATCACTGGGATTACAGTAAACTTTGTTACCTTAGTTGTAGTAGTTGTAACGGTTACATTAACATCACTGGCAACCGATTCTTTGACCGATTCAATCACACTGATCTCCTCCGAAGACTTAGTCACGGATTCTTGTTCCAAGTCTACGGATTCGTCCTGAGATAAAGTGCGACCATGTCGTAATGACGATTCGTACTCTTCCAACTCTTGATTGAATACTTGGGAAGGCTGCAACGTTTCTGATATCTCAATCTTCTCATCACCGATCATCCAATCAACTGGCTTGATTTCTAAATCGCTTACATGTTTCACCTTTGGCGAAAATAACGGCGGACTTTCGATTTCGAAACTGTCTGCTCTTCGTCTGTCCCCTGCGTCATATTCTTTCGATGGAACAGTTGAGGATAGAACATTCTCATGAACCGGAGGATAGTCTACATTTACATCTTCGGATACTGTGCTAGAACTAACAGTTACGTCTTTCTCCTGATCGATCTTCTCCAAAGAATCTACAGCCACACTTTCGTGTAAAGAAGCTACATCTTTACTAGTTTGTTCGGATACTTTGTGCTCGTCTAACTCCAAGGATGGTACATCAACTGAGTCTTGTCGACTATCTGCGCCTGGTTCTAAAATTTCTAGCACTCTAGCGCCTGAAATCTCTGATATTAGCTTATCTTTCGAGACACTAGTCTCACTATATATATCCTTCTGAAGTGGCTCAATATGTCCGCTTGATCTATCTAAACGAACTTTCTCAGATTGTGGACTGGATGTTGGCTTAGATATATCCTCTAATTCTCCAGTATCAACATCGATTGTTTCTTCTAGATCAATTTGCTCAGATATACTGCTGGGACTTATAGTAATGTCTCTGTCCTGGAGACTCTGTCTAGCTTGAGACGATGATTGTAAACTTTCTTCTCGATCGTGCAACGATAATTCTTCGTCTTTTGTTATCTCTTCACTAATACTGTCTCTGGTGTATCCTTTCTCGAATAATTCTTCTTGTAAGGACGTCTTCGATAGTGTTGTTCCTGGATGATCCAATTGCTCATCTTTCTGCATAATACTTTCAAACTTTTTTGTTAAATTATCTGCCAGTTTTTCATGATCAGTATCGCTGCTCTCGGAAATCAATTGATCTAAATATTCTTTACTCAACATCTGTGGTTTCAATCCTGATGTTGATGATCTTCTCTCAATCTCACTCTCAATCGATTGTATTAGATCCTCCGCTATATTTCTCGCTTCTATTTCTTTAGCAATTAATTGTTCTTTCTTCTCTAAAGATATTAAAGGCTCTTTGCTCGGAAATTGTTCATCTTTTTTAGTCTTTTCAGTTGAGTCCATCTTGTCTCTTTGACTAGGTACAAACTGTTCGACTTTAAATTTCTCCAAACTCTCTTTGTAAGACTGTCCTTGCGCGATCGTTTCAACCTTTTCCAAGTCTATTTCTTCGACTTTAGCTGTTTTAGGCAATTCTTTAATGTCTTCTACTTCTTTCGCATCGTCCCTCTTGATTCTAATCGCCACATCCACGTCGCTTTTCCTGTCTCTACTAATTCCAGATTTTTCCATCGCAGTTCCCTCACTGTCCTCCAGCAGTTTAAATAATTCTTCCTTTGTACTCTTCGCTTTAGATTCAGAAGCGCTTGCGTCTATCACTTTTTTACCTTCCATTACATTCATCGACATCTTTTGCACAGCAATTTTATCCATCTCCTCACTCTTGCTCTTCTTTTCCTCTATTGTTTCAGCCGGTGACTCCTTAGTCAGCTTAGATTCAGAGGATTCTTTCCGTTCTACTTTTTCCTTTTCCTCATGAGTTATAAATTTATCCGCACCACTGGAGATCTCTGATGAAAGCACCTCTTTCTTCTCCACTTTACTAGTAGCCTTGGTATCAATCTTTGAAGTAATTGTATCGAAATCCTTGTCTCTCATTGCACTTATATTCTCAAACATCTTAAACGCGTCCTGCGCGTCGGTGAAGGTCTTGGAAAAAGTTTGCATCTTGCTCTTCGTGGTCAAGCGTTCTTCATGCCGCGTAACCTCCTCGCTAGATTTCCTCTCGGTGACAGTAACGGTTTCGCCATCTTTCCGTCCCGGCAAATCTTTTTTTATTCCTTCTTTTTCCTTTACCGTCGCTCCTTCCGTGATACGTTTGGGTATACGGGATTCAAATTCTTTCTTCTTCATAAATGTTGAGGTATCCTTTTCTTTTTCCGTAGGAGAACTTTTTAGCGTTTTCTCCTCAGGTTTATCAAATGTTTTTCCTTTTCCTTCTTTTTGGCTTTTATCCTTGTCAGCCATTGCCGTGGAGATCGGAATGCGAGATTCGAATTCTTTTTTCATCTGTTTGATCTCCGTGTCAGCGATGGATTTTCTTTCCTTGTCAAAACTACTTTCAGCCATCGGTTTCTTTTCTTTCATTTTCGCTTCTTCTTCGATGATTCGCCTCTCCTCTTCAAGGAATTGCTCGATTTCCGTTTTATCATCCAGAAGAAATGATTTAATTTTAATGTCCATTTGTTCTTTCTCAAATATTTTCGTTTCTTTACTAACTTCTTGAACTTGTGCAACCGGAGTATGCCTCATCTGTATTTCCTCAGCGAGTTCTCTTTCCTTATTTAATAATTCCTTGCAAATCTCCATCACTGGCTGAGCTGTTATCTTTTGAATTTCCTCACGTACTTCTTTATCGCTATCTTTTTCCTTTTCATCTTTCATCCGTTTATCACTCTCAATAGCAGCTTTCAAAATTTTCTCTATCTCTCTCGCTTCTGCTACGTGCTTCTCTTCGATATCAATTTTCTCCTTCGTCATTTCTATTATATTTTTTTCCACGCGACTCTTCTGGTCGTCGATCGATTTACCTTTAAAAATGGATTTGTCTTTTTCAGATTTGGCGGAATCTTGCTGCAGTCTTGGTGTACCCTTAGCCATCTCTTTTTGTATCTGCTCCTCAAAGTAATGCGCTTTCTCCGCCACAGAACACTCCGAGATATCCGGCACATTGATGTCCTCGATGGTCTCCGACCTTATGACGTCTGAGATGCCTTCAGTGGTCCCATCGCCCTCCTCGGACGCGACATTCGGTGGACATGTCTCGCTGTCGCTTTCATTAATGGTCAATTGAGAGGTCCTCGAAATCTCAGATTCAGAAAGTTGATAATTTTCGCGTTTTTTCGACATATCCTCCCAGAATTTACGCTTCTCCGAGTACGTTTGCCTTTCGAGATCTGGCGATAGATCCGGTTCCGACTGATCGGCGCCTACTTTATTGGGATAACTAGCATCTACTGATTCTAGGGGATAAGCCGCTTTTTGTGCAAAGGATTCGTGGATAGCGGCATCTAGAACAACCAAGAATTATGCTCACATTACATTTTATTAAGCATGTCGTTATATAATGACTGCGATACATCGTGTCTATTTTTTCTTTACAATTGTTTTTTTTTTTTATTCACAGCGAGATCTGGCGATCGAGAACTTCCGTAGCGCAAATCCGTCATTTTTTCCTCACTTTTTTTCTTTTCTTTTCTATAGTCGTGGCAGGTACAAGATATATTAGAACCAAGATGCGTTAAAGATGCAAAATGCAAAATAGTAGTCCATTAACTCGAATCTAAAATTTATGCGTAAATCTAATCTTACTAATCTTACTAATATTACTAATAGATAATTGTTTTTTTATGTAGATGTAATGTAACTTATTGATACATATCATCTTTTGGTTTATACTTTCCTAACTCTCTAAAAGAAAAAATATAATAATAATTCATATAATAAAAGAATGGACTTGTTTTATATTCAACAGTTTTAATTTATTGTAAAATACAATTTATCAAGTTTTAAATGTATGTAACGACTATTTCTATTATATTTAAATTTATTATCTGCATGATGCTAATTATAATTATAACTGTATCCATCAAAAATATAATTTGCAAATAAGAAATAAATTTTTCTATTATTCTTGCACATACAACGACTTGATCTTAAAAACAATATTATTGAGAAAAGAGAAGAAAACATTCATTGAGTATTGCTGTATTAATTATCTATGTATGTACATATTATATTATATAATTATAATTATATATGTGTATATATGTATGTGTATTTGTTTATATCGAAAAATTTCTTTAGACTGCGGAGACATACTCTTTTGCATTAATATCCCATATGGTTGTCTATGATAATGTTGAGGACGGCATTTCGGTCTGCAAGTATAACAAGTACACAAATATTGCGTTATTATCGGTTTCATAACGAAAATATAAGAATTAATTTGTCGATAATCGTTTCGATAGGCATCGTATTATTATTAAATTTATAAATAAAACGATATTCGTGATTTTTTACTCATAGTTGTTATAAGCGGACTTCCTTGATCAACTATTGCTATTTCGAGTAATATTTTAAACAATTTTTTTCTTTCCAGAAATCAATTACAATGTGTAATTTTATTTTGCTTAAATTATTATGTTTATTTACTGAGAAATTATTAAGTTTTTAAAGGATTTTTAAAATTATATGTTTTAAAGGCACGGTGCAAAAAGGAAAACGTATAAGAATTTGTGATAAACTGCATATGTATAGTGCTCATTGATGTCCAAAAAATAATGTTTATGCATATATATATTTCTTACTTCAAAAGTGACACAACTAAAATAATTAAGTTTTCCAGAAAAGAGTAAAACTTATTTGATAACTTAATAAAAAATTAATAATTAAGTGATTAATCACATAATTAACAGAAAATTAACAATTAATCAAGTAATATCGACACAAAGAATACATATTTAACATGATCAAATATCATTTTCATTTCAACTTTTATTAAAAAATCACCTTTCTTGAGTTGTGAAGATTTTGACAATTTTTTATAAAGTTAATTTTGATAGTTAATACTGTCTTAAGTAGTAAACTGACGTTATTTGTCGTCAATTTGACATCAAAATAACGTTATTAATGGCCTTTTGATATCAAAAGAACGTCAGCTTTGGAGTTTATTTAACTCATTTAAGATAACAATTAAAAAATCACATTTTTTTTAGTTGTATCAACTTTTGAAATAACTTTTGAAATAAAAGAGAAATGTAATATCTAATACAACATATATATATATATTTATTCTAAGTAATATTAAATTAAATTCTTAATTTAATTTAAGCACATAAAATCAGATATTCTACATATTTACACGTTCTATTTTTAGGTATTTTTCATTTATTTCCTTTTATTATTTCCTACGATATACCTATATTTAATACTTATATTTAATAAAATAGATGTAAGAATTATTTTGTGGATAACTTTTATAGGAAAGGACGAAGAAAGAAATTTAAAAAAAATTAAATAATTTTTAAAAATCGTTATTTATTTGATATAAAGAACCATATTTCATACAATTTGTTAATAAACTTTGCGTCACTTAATTATACTTTTATGATTATTTGAGAATATTTTAATATATATTTGCCTGGTATTGTTCAAAACTCTGATAAAAAGATTCCAAAATTCTACTTATTTCTCAGATAAGATCTTGTAATTGAATCAAGATTTTATATATTTATATAAGACGTTACGTAATTTGTATTGCATCAGTTATAACAATATCAGATCCCATTAAACAGTGACTTTATCCAATCATGATCGATCGAAAACTCCTCATACTCTTGTTATTTATAATAATGTTATCCTGTTATCCTAGTATTTATGATAATGGTACGGTAATTCTTGTTAAGCATAATCAAAAAGATCATAGAAACTGCTTTTGGTCTTCATTCCTAGAACTGTACTATTTCGCATGCCTCAAATAATTTTTCTTAATTCATCTTTTCTTTCAACTTTTTATTTAATCAACATCCTCGATATCAGTATGGCAATCGCTGATAGTCTCTTCAGCGGCATCCGGAACGTGTAGGGTGTTTTCCATTTTGTTGGTCATAACAATCTGCGATGCGGCCAAGATATCGAGATTTTCATACACGCGATTGTACGCAACTGCCTCATCTATCTTAGATTCATCTTCAGACCCTTCCATGTCTTCGCTATCGGTGTTTGGCATATCCGGTACGTTTTTAATATCCTCTTTATCGATGGAAACTTCTTCTCGCGATAATCGGTTTCGCACTTCTACAGAGAACGGTCCATCGCCTTCCTTGGTCGTGATCATTTCGCCGCCAAACTCGATCAGGATGTCCGATCTCGGAGTAACATAAATTATCGGTTGAATATCCTCGTCGCCCTCCATGTCTTCTAAATCTGTTTCCCCTTGATCACCATTATCAATTACGTTTAAGTTGCTAGTAGTATCTCTCTCATCGATCTCGCTATAGATCTCATCGACGTCGGTGAGATTTTCCGCGAAGCTGCTACGTCGTGATCGGGATTTGGCTTCACCGTCGGCTATAAGATAATTTAGATCGTCATTGATCTTCATGTCAGGCTCGATGATCTCCGCATTGGTCACAGATATTAACGGATTCGCTTGCGAAGTTTGCGCGGAGTTAAGTTTGCCGATCTTGCTGGTGATCATCGTCAACTCGCCTTCAGAATCTGTGTCGGAGAAGTGCAACGACGCGTTACTCATCATAGCATTCAAGCGTTTTCTGGCGGATCTGGATTTGCGCTTGACCTTCGTTCCAGAGGAACATTCCTTGTCATTAACTTGACTGTCCTGCTTCATCATGATGTGATCGTGCTCATTGATTTTCATTTTCGTCGCCATGTCTACTTAGTTTCTTATACGTTTAACGTCCCGACCGTAAGTGCAAACTACTAATGAACTTAAAAATATCTGAAACTGAAAATAGTGAGAAAAAAAATTAACTTTAAAGAAAACCACAAAATAAAATTTTAAATAAATTTATTCAAAACTAATAGGAAAACATAATTAAAAGTGCAAAAATGAAATAAGCTTATAAATAAAAATTTATTTTAAATATGATCTTGTATTTAAAACAGATTTTATAGTTTATAAATTTATCCCAATTTTGCATCAAACTTTTCGATTTTAATGAGAACATTAATAAAACAAAAAGAGGAAGTTATTAAAAATAAACAAATTCATGATAAAACTAAAAAGACTCACGTTTTAATAATAGTGTGTGGATGCTTGAAAGAAAGATAGATACGAAATTTGCACTGTTCTCTTCATCGGTACAGATAGAACTAAAGAAGTCCGCCACCGGCACTTTCAAGCATTTGTTGATGCTGTTACGTCTAATTAAGTTAAGGAAGCCTCACTCAACTCTTATACCGTAAGCCGATTATCTTTCTCCCCTTAAATTGTAAAATAGAATGACAATCGAATTTCATTATTTTCAAGTCCAGACGAAACGATATTCGACAAGAACTTTTTTTCGACCTTTTCAAATATTTCCTTTTTTCATGTTGCACTTTGCTTACGAACGACCTACATCGCCAGACCTTTCTTAAATCATCACTTATCAGTGAATACGATATAAAATATTCACATAATAAAATTCATCGACAACACTTAATGCTTCATTACGCAAGTTCTCTTTTTGCACCTTGCATTTTTAGTGTTATAGATGAAATCGATTTTGAAGTTGAACTTTTTCAATTGGAATAATTTAATATGTGCGACCCATTATTTTGGAATATTTATATTCGACTTATATATACATAAATATGTGTCAAGTATGTTCTATTTTCTACATTTTTTATATCATACCTGTTTGTTCCTTTTGTAATGTGTCTGTTATGAATTTCTTTTCTGTTGGCGAGAAAGTTTCTTTGGGCTTATCAGTTTTTTCCATTTGTTCCATTTTGTACTTTGATTTATAGTAATCTAATTTTTGATTTATGACATTAGAATCTTCGTAACCTATAATAAAAAAGATATTATTAATAATAATTATACACAATTATTATTAATAATACATGGTATAAAGACGTTGCTTATAAATCTTTAATTTTATTTTGATTTAAAATCCTTTAATAAATTTTAATTTTATTTTCAAAAAATATTTCTTTTATTTTTTAGATTAAAAATTTATATACAATACGCAGACAATAATATCAAGATATTTTATACTTTTTATTATAATGTATCACTTAACTAATTATATATTTAATAAGATAAATTTTCTCTATTCATTAATTAGAAATCTTTTACAAAATTTTAACATAAAATAATTTTATAATTATTAAAATAATTATATTAGAAATTTATATTTCTAATATAATTGTTATTTATAATTTAATCTATTGTATTTATTACAAGGAGAAAATATAAGAATTTCAAGTACGTTTTTTATTTTTTTAAATTATAATATTTGATGGACGTACCTTTTAATTTTTTCTGTATATCATGTTTAATTATATTTTCAGGAAGGACAATATTTAACACACAAATAGGCTGCTGAGGTGGTTCTCCCTTAGCAACTTTTGGTTCTCGCATGAATAGCATCCTAGCTACTGGATCCAGTAACGGATCTTTTACTTTAACATGGAATGATAATCGATTTTGTCGGAAAGCCCTAAATGTAAACTTCAATTGCATGCCGGACTTTGTTACCGGTACTAAGTTCCCACTAAATTCAATATAAAGATCTTTCCCGTCAAGTGCCTATTAAATAAATTTTTATAAATCATTAAATCTAACTAATTAACATATTATATTAATATGTTTCAAATAGTAATTTTATCTTATGTATTTAAAAAGTGTGTTATTACTAAAACAAATAAATATATCAATATATCAATAAATATATCAAAATATTCCTTTTATATTTAATCTAAGAAAAAAAAAAGGTAAGTAAAAATGATATCTAGTAAAAGATCTAAAAAAAATGATATATCGCACAAAGTTTATTTTTAAAATAGTAAAATATTTTCGAGATAGTTTAATATGTATTGCTCTATATTATAAAAATACCTCAACATCGCGACTTTTAACGATTTCCGTAAATTCTTCTTGTCTTTCTAAAGTATGCATGCCTTCCTTGCCATCGGTCATGCACAATATTCTCAATGTGGCTTCTAACACATCCATTCTCTTCGAGTATATTATAAAACTATAGAAACATTTGTTTATCAAAATTAGAGAATTATTGTTATACTATACGTATAAGAATGATAGGAAGCTTACTTGGTTATATATGGCACATGTAAGGATGCCTCGTATAACTCCGTTGCCATTTTTGGTACTGCACCGATATTTCTGCAATCCATTAACCAAAATCTTGCTGAAACAGTAGTGGTGAACGACACTTTGTCGTTCATAAAGGTTAACGGCGTTGATCCGGTAACGTCTTCCCATTGTGACTCGTTCGTCCCACCTAAAGTTAAGTAATTTTTATCATTTCAAAAAAACATTATTAAATCAAGAAAATATAAGTAAAAACGAAAGAAACAATATTAATTAGTTATATAATTAAATTAATTTATAAAAATTAAATATATATAGAGGAAAAGATGGTATTGTGTATATATTGTGACCTTCCTTAATATCTCCGCTATTATATAGCAAATTCTAATAATTACTTATGGAATTATTTGTTCAATAGTTCGCCGTTAATATACCAGTATTCAATAGTCAGCACTTATTACAACGCATTTTTACTTTCATGTATTTCGAAATGTTGCTGAGATACATTTTAGCATTTAATTACACCAACTTCCTCATTTTTTTTAAATTTGCGTATTATCACATAAACATATTTTTAAGTGTGTTATTTGTTATTTAACATTTTATTTCATTGTATATATTTTGAGTTCTGCAAATTTAAACAATAACATGACATTTTGCTAATGTGGCACTCTATGAATATTAATTACTCATGACCTTTTTTTGAGGTTTTCATATCAAAATTTTTATTTGATAATCGATTGTAGCTCTACTGTTAATCTATAGTTTATATTACGTATACTATTTTTAGTACTGAGATTTTTAGTATTGAGTAGTTAATATGCAAAAGTTGTGTGAATGTATATTGTATATCACTCATTTTTTCATATATTTTAAAATATCTTACTTTAATTGTGTAACCAAACACTATTTTCTAAACAAAACTAATATTTTAAGGTTATATATATATTTTTATAGAAGGCTACATTTACCACCCATTTTTTTTCTTCGAATCATTATGCAATGTCGCCACATTTTTAATAGTTTCCTAAGTAATAAATATTTCGTAACTTTGTGGGCCCAAAATTGATTCAACAACATTTTAACAAATATAATTATCAAATTTTAAACTTAAATATTGATTGTTAACAAAGTTGTTGTGTAAAATGTAACTGGGGTACCATAATATTATCTTCTCCTGTAGTAATAATTACAAAATACGGTTTAAATATTTTTTATTAAACGTAAAGAAAATATCTTTAGATAAAATTTCAGATAATTTTCAAACTAATCACACACGTATGTAAGCATTGTATACTTCTTGTATACATAAACAATTTCCTTGTAACAATTTGTCTTATTACTCAACAAACGAGGATGGATTGAAATGAATTTAGATTTTCAGAAATATTGATTCACGAATGTTAAAATAAATGCTTTTCAATTGTGAATGCATTTTTATTCATTTATAGAAATTGCATGGAGCATATCTCTATGCCTTTCAATCTAAAAATAATATTAGCTTTTTCTGTGCATTGTGGATACTGTTCAATTCAAAATTTTGAATAGAAAATGCAGTTTTTCAATTCAATTGCATCCAATTGAATCCAATTAAAGCCAAAAAAAAGTATTCGCTATTTAAAATTCGCGCATTCGGATAAAAAAAAATTTCAATCCATTTTAATCCATTCTTGTTTGCTAAGTAATATTATTTAATATTATCAAATTATTTTCTTATAATATTTATATAATTATTGATAAATTTTAAGATAAACTGTATTTGTCTGCTTGTCTAAAATTGTAAACTGTTCATAGTTACCCGCAATGCTACACAAAAGGCGTAACGTAGGTGTCTCTCCTCCATACTGATTGATCATCCCTTTGTTCGCCGCTTGCGGTACGGGGATCGTAAGGGTTATTGGTTTATGGAACTTCCGTCGTCTGGGTTCAATTGTAATCACCGGTGAAACGGCAACGCAATTACCTAGCAATTTGGCCGTGAGTTCAGCCGGAATGACGTGCGCCTATATAAATACAGATGATTATTTCATTGCAGTTTTCCTACTTACAATTATATGATTGTCGAATTTATAAATTTAGTTACCTGCAAGCCGACTTTAATTTTCTTTGTTAACGCTCCCGGTGGAAAAACAGCCTGTACATGGTTCGCAACGCTGGATAACAAAATGCAACCCTCGGCGCCGATAACATGAACTTCTTGCTTGATTCGAGTTATGATAGCGAAATATTGTGGAAAGTCTGTGGTAATTATACGAGTAATTCTGCCCGAGTGTGCAACGCTCATTTGAGGATCTGAAAAAAGTATAATAGCTTTGTTTAATTATGATAATATTATTATACCAAAATTAAAATTTACAGATATTTATTAAGGTTGTATGTTAATTAATTTAAACATTTTAATTAAATTTAATTTTAATTTTTTCTATGTCATATGTTAATGGCAATTTGTTTAATTTAAGTTATGCGTTACTATGGAAAGATTTAAAAAAACAAAAAATTAAAATTTTGAAAATACGTCCGTAATAAACATTTAAGATAGAAGAAATAAAACTTGACTTTAACATATTAGTTTTATGAAATTATTATATACCGTAAGGCGTATTGAGAAGAGTATCATCATTATCCACAGAATTATCATGTTCCTTCCACGTTTCTCCATTCTCACTTCGCAGAACAATGATTTCCCGTTCTTTTCCGCGAACAGATGCAAAGTGCGGTATGTCAATTAAGACAGGTCTGAAATTAGTTTATTTCCGTACAAACTCAAATATATAAAAAAAAATCTACATTATATTTAGCATATTTTACATATATATTATATCAATTATATTGAATAATTAACTGTGTGTTACCCTAAAAATCTCGCACCCACTGGACCCATCTCGATAATTCGAGTAGCAAGAGCCTCTCCTTCCATCAAAGGGGGTGGATTCGCCACTTTACTTGCTTTTACCAGTCTGCATGTTACGCGAATCGGCATCGTTGCTCTTCGAGGCGGTACAATAATGCGTACACCGCTATGTCTGCATCCCTTCATGGCACCGCCACGTGCATCCACCAGGAAACTAATTAAAAATCTATAAAGCCAGATCTTTTGTCAGATCAATTCTTTACATTTGGTATGTTTTTTCTCTATGTCAATCTACTTATACTTACGATCTAAAATGCAGCTTCCTACAAAAGAAAATATATACTGTTAAATTAAATTTAAACAATTTTTTAAATAAACTAAACTTCAAAATGGAAGTTTTCTTAATTATTTTAATTATAAATAAACAATTATTCTATGTAATATATTAAAATTATATAACTGTGTACATATTATTTTATAGAAAAAAAATGAATCAAAACTTACCCCAGATTCAGTCCGTCGTTATCAAAATTTTCTGCTAAACAATAATTATTGCTTTGTGCAAATTCCTGCTTCTCTTCTTTAGTCACTAAAATGAGAATTATAGTTTCAGGCATACGCTCTTCACAAATCAAGTTATTTTATTCTATAAACTGTAGATATTCTATAAACTGTTGGTATTCTATAAACTGTTTAAAGTATTTATATATTTTTATTTGAATTGATAAAATATACTCTCAAACAAGAAATATTGAAAATGTAATTCAAAGAATAAATTGTTAGACTGAAAGAGTTTCAAATATTTATTCTAATAATTTTATATTTTTTGAAAAAATATCTGTTATAATTTTAAATCAGTTTGTACACATCTATTTCAAATTTTATAATGTACGTGTATTACAAAATTCACTATATTTTTAAAAGAGAATAGATTGGACAAAATTTAAATTTTTACCTTGTCTATGCACTGGATCATCCCTAGTAACGTCAATAGGTAACGAATCATCTCTTAAACTCTTCATTAAATCTGCCGTGAGATATCGATAAGGTTGTTCGCTAATTAACGCGTCAGAACCTACAAAGGAAATTTTTCTTCGCAAAAAATTTCATTATTTTTTTTATTAATATTAATTATAACTGTGTGCGTACATACCTCCTTCATCTTCCGAATCAGACATAAAACTAGTTTCTTGCAAGCTTTCTGGGGCTATTACCTTGTACTTTTCCTCCCAATTTTTATTATCTGGAGTCATACTGTCGTAAGGTAACCCTTTCAGAACTTCCATCACGGAGATATATCCTAATTTTTGTGCTATGTTCAATGCAGTTAAGCCATCCTATGACAACGGATTTCATAAATTCATCAAAATCTAATATTATAAATTTTACATATCTATATATTTCTTTTATAATATTTTGAACATATTATAAAATTCACTAACAGCTGAAAATCTGTTACGTAAACAATAGATTTTCAGTATTGGCAGTACATTTTGGAATACAACCTTTGTTATTTTTAATTTTTTGTCTATTTTCACAAATTTGTATGATATTTATATTACGATATTTATATATTCTAATTATTGTCTCTCTAATTATTGTCTATTTATATGTCCTAATTATTGTATCTCTTATTATTGTTTGTATTATCTAAGTGTTTAATAATTTAAGAAAAAACAAAGGCTTATATAGCTAATAATTAAATATCTTAAAAAAATATATAAATTTATAAAATTTTATATGAAAATAAAACGTAAATTACTTTTATTATTAATAAATCAATAAGATATCGAAAATAGATATATTATAATACAATATATGCAAAAGAAGGGCAAAGAGCCAGTAATGTAGTAACAAACTTTAATTAAAATTCAATTATAAATTACAAAACGACAAAATAAACGTTTCGGTCAGTTATATCAGTTATATTAGAATTCAAAATAGTCAGAAAAACATTCTAGAAACGTGACCGTGAACAAAACATTAATACTTCATACAAGCGAATTAATAATACATATATAAAATAATCATGTACCTTGTCAATATCAATAAAAGTGTTAAGAGTTCATTAATAAAAAAGAGAGAAAACACAGGTAGATGGTAATCTATATCGCACAATGGTTTTTTCAAAAATTTTTAAGCAAGAGTAGCGAACATCTGACTTCCACAATATCGAATAACGCAATGTCGAAAAGGAAAACACTAATCGAGAACGAAAAATGGCAAAAAAGCGGGGGGAAGGAAAGAAAATATTAGAAAGGAGAAAGAGAATGTATAATGCCAGAATACGCTTCGGCGAAAGACTCCGTATCATTTTGTCTGTTTATTCCATGTTTCTGTTTATCATTGTGTACTATTTCAGATATTAATCTTTTTATTATATAAAGATTCTTTATATCTTATATGAAGATATAACTGACTCGCAAGGTACTACACGATATGAAGAATGTAGTACCATAGATATTTTTATAGCAATGTTTTAATATTATCGCAACATTGAAAATGACTCGAGCGGAGTCGAAACGTTTGTTTTGTCGTTTTGTAATTTATAATTGAATTTTAATTAAAGTTTGTTACTACATTACTGGCTCTTTGCCCTTCTTTTGCATATATTGTTTTATAGAGCCTTATTATTTATTAATTTTATATTATAATATTAATAAATATTTATACAATTGCATACACATACAGTAATAATATATTGCTTACGTTAGTTTGCGCTTTATGTGAAGCATTTCCTTCCAACAAAGCAGTGACTATATGAGCATGACCTTGTTGGGCGGCCTGATGAAGCGGAGTGTAATTCTGATTAGTTCTAACGTCGATTGTGGCACTATGTTTCAGCAAAAAGCGTATCATTGATAGATTTCCGAAATGTGCGGCCACATGTATCGGTCTATAACCAGTTTCTGTTTGACTTTCGACATCGGCCCCGTTTTTTACCAAGATAGAGGCCACCCTAATGAAATCTTCTTGCGCGCATAAATGCAACGCCGTGAGTCCGTTCTGATAGATAGTAATAAGAATATAATATATCTATCACTATTAATGACTATACATATTGCACAAATAATGAATATTAGCTGAGAATATTTTATTCATATATATTTCTTATTTCTTGCAATATATTGTAAAAATTATTTTAAATATTTTAAATAATTTTTACAATATATTGCAAGAAATATGAAATATATGTGAATAATAAAGATAATT
>NW_017305862.1:70294-71217 GCF_001594115.1 Trachymyrmex septentrionalis | reverse complement strand
AATAATTTTTACAATATATTGCAAGAAATAAGAAATATATGTGAATAATAAAGATAATATAAGGAACACTGCAAAAAAGAAGTTCAAGAATTGGTAATTATTTACATTAAAGCACCCTCATCAAAGATCTTGACATACCATATGTTGTCATGACCTTGATCTTCAACGAATTTTAGCCGTTCGTTTTTTTGTTAAAAAGTTATTAAATTATTATTTTAAAAAATTTGAAAAAATTTGATGTCTCGTTTCTATTATATAAAACAGAAATTTTCTGCTTTAAAATATATTTAACGACTTTCCACGAGTTCCCTCCCTACTTAGGAGTGTCCGATTTTCCACGCAAAACTAGCCCTGATAAAAAAAGTTGTTAGAGAACGATAGAAAAATTCTATCGTTTTCGAATATGGAATCTGGTTCGTGAATTCACTAATTTGAATCAGATCTTATAGGAATCTTGTAGAATCCGATAAAATACGATAGGATTCATATTCAATCAATCGTAATAGTCGTGAGATCAACGATAGAAAACAATATAACAATAGACAAAGATAGGCTAATGAAAATACAAACGCAAATCATAAGGCGCAAAAAGATATAATTTTAAATTATAACTCGCAAAACGAGTTCCACCTCACCTACCATCTACCAAGAAGCGCACGACTTTTCGCGAAACGAATTTTACCTTATTTCATCTTACCTCCTCCTTTGCCAAAAAGCATACGAGTTTTTATTCAGATAGATCTTGCTTCGCGTGATAAGTCGAACGCCCTTTGGCAAGAGGGAGGTGAGGTGGAACTTCCTGATAAAAGTTGATAGAGAACGATTGAGAACGATAGGATTTCTATCAATTTGTATCGTTTTCTATAAGTTTATATCATTTTATTACTCTACGAGGGATATAAATCGTTACCCGATCTATGTTC
>NW_017305862.1:57344-70194 GCF_001594115.1 Trachymyrmex septentrionalis | reverse complement strand
TATCAATTTGTATCGTTTTCTATAAGTTTATATCATTTTATTACTCTATGAGGGATATAAATCGTTACCCGTACTAAGGATGACTCCAAAGTGAGTCGAAACGTTCGAATACTTATATGCAGTGATTTTATAATTATAAATTCTTAATCTTATAATTACAACTTGCTTCGTGTGGAAAGTAAATTTAAGTCACTAGATTTATAAAATACCGCAATTGATTTCTAAAATGTTGCGTCAATATGGCGGTTCCAAGATGATGATTCATCTTTTAAACTGTATTTATATGTCCCTTCGTGTATTTTCATGCACTAAACTTTTATAACAAATAAAACCCGTATTAAACTAAATAATACATAAATAAACTAATTACAATTAAAAAACATTTATTTACATATTTGATGGCTCCATTTTCCCAAATAAAGTATGTATATACAAATGCATAAATTTGAAATGGCTGTGTTTTGCGTTAAAGTAGGGGCGAGTTTGCGATATTATAAATGTAATTGCGATTTATAAATCTAATGACTTTCGTGGAAAGTCGTATTTCCTTAATCAATCCATTCCATATCTTTATCCCTGTCTACAGTCTATCTACAATTATCTGACTTTGCATGTAAAGAAGGGAAATAATTACTAACTTTGACTGTTAATAACTTTATAATGAATAACGAGCGATGGCTAAAATTTATTGGAAGTCACTCAGAGTCATGATCTTGACAACATGTGTCAAGGTTAGAATCATTAAGGAGGTCTCCTATTGTAAATAATTATCCAAGAATTTATAAGACATTCTAATTTTGTCAACAAGGAATAAAATTATAAATTGCTTATAATAATTGTAATTAATCTTGTAGATCTAAAAATTGAAAACTACATGTACAGAAAGTAGTTGAGGAAAAGCTAATTTACCTTGGCTTTGTGATTGGGATTAGCACCATGCTCAATCAACAAATTCGTCATATCATAATGTCCTTTTTGTGAACTCAGATGCAACGGGGTGAAACCTGCTTTGGATTCCGCATTTGCATTCGCCCCTTTCTCTAAGAGAGTAGAAGCTATGTCCATCTAACCGCATGAAAGAAATCATTTTCACAAAATAATTAGTGGCAGCAATAATAAATATTAGAGAGTAGCGCAAACATTTATGCATTAGAGAAAATATTTCAAGGGTTATTAAAAAAATTTTCGTCTTTCGTAGTTTTGAGATAATTAGTTTACCTGGTTTTTGCGAGCAGCGATATGTAGAGGAGTATGTCCATTTTGCGATGCAAGATGAGGCGATGCTCCTTTTTCTAATAGAAGAGTTGCAACGTTTGAATGATCATAGTGACATGCCAAGTGCAAAGGCGTAATATCGTTCTGAAACATCAAGTATACAACATATACATTTTGTAACTCAATGAAACTGCTTGAAAATCAAAAGATAATTTAAATTTATACAATATAATATAATTGTATAAAAAAAGATTTTTAAATAACATTTGAAAACAACGATTATCTTCAATTTTTTCAGAATCCATTATCTTAAAGTTTTTGCTCAAAAAGTTTGTTAATAGTTCTAAAAAAAATAACATTATGTAATTATTATTAATATAATAAGAAATATAATAAAAAACTAAAATTATACGCTATATAAAATAAAGAATATTGTGTTTTTTGTCTTTTGCCTAGATATTTGAGTGTACTTTTTTACACAACTCGATATACGTTACGTAATATACGAACCTTTCCTTGAACATCGAGTTTGCTTTCTTTTTGCAAGAGTATATTTGCAACATTTATATTTCCATATTTAGCCGCGATATGTAAAGGTGTAAAGCCATTTTTCGTTGCAGCCTTGAGAGAAGCATTATTTTCCACAAGAATGGCCGCCACCTGTTTGCCAGAAAATTTGTTTGTGTTACAAAAATATTTTTTTTAACCTATCTCAGTTTTTAATTATACACTTTTGTAATACAAAACAAAGCAGACTTTTCTTTTAATTATTTAAAACAATTTCTTATTATTTTATATACGGGATGTCCCGGACCTACAGGATCGCCTTTAGTGAGCAAATAAAGCGAACTAAACTAAATCGAAAAGTCTTATACTATTTTGCACTTTTGCAATATTTAAATATTAATTTTTACAATTCGCTGAATAGCAAGGCCTACCGCCAGATATACAAACGTACAACAAAAACCATATTTGTATATTACTGTCAGTACTGAAAATCCATAGTTCCCGTTACGTATACTATACTATATTGGCAACTGGTAGTAATATATGAACACGGCCAAAAGAGAGAACCGCCTATGATGTAAAAAGAAATTTGTACCATTCGTTCCCGGGAATGCGCAGTGGAAGAGTGAATTTCTAATCAAAAATTGGCTGTTTCAGTGTACTAAGTGCTATTATACGTAGAAAAATATATTTTTAGTCAAATTTGATTAGTTGTTTCCAGTATTGTTATCGCTACTACGCGCAATATTACACCTTTCTTTTTTCATCATGGGACCGTTCATCGTTATAGATTGCTAGGCATGAGGAAAGTTGTTTAATACGGCGGCTTTGACAACGTAAAAACAGTGAAAAGAAATCCGTGCTGAACACTCAAAAGTGATGCACATTTGGTCCCTGGCAACATCGAGAATCTGCCCTTCCAGTTTTGCTTTACCAATTGACCGTTCTCTATTAGCCGAACGCGGCATCATTTGGTAGAGCAAAAGTAGAAGGACAGATTCTCGATGTTGCCGAGGGCCAAATTGGCGGCTCGCCAAATGTGCATCTATAGTGGACAATCGTAACGCGTGTTTGTATTTGGTAATAGGTTGGGTAAATATATATATATACACACACACATTTATTCGACGATCTTTAGAAATTAATCCGTCAACTATTGTGAAAATTGCAAAATGATAAATAGCTCTTTTACTATCTTTTAGTCCGTTCTCTATCTGTTCACGAGAGCCCGTAGATCTGGGACACTATGTATAATAAGTAATTTTCTTAAAGTTTTTTTTAAAAAGAGATTATATATATTTCTTATTCATAAGAAATAAGTTTTCTGTTCTACTAAACATATGTATAGAGTTAAAATAATATTAAATATTGAAATAATGTTAAGTATTAAATTTCAAAAATTTATCTTCAAGAAAGATATCCATTAAAAATGAAGAATTAATTAAAAATCAATATATTCGTGTGTTCGAGCGACATGACATAGTTACGAAAAAACGATAAATTCTATACATATATATTAGAACTATCGGAATTAGACTAATATGTTTGTTTAATGACTTTAATTACATTCACATTTGTATAAACTCTACGAAAGCGTTAGTAAAATATTTATGAGACCCGCACAAATATAAGGGGAACTTAGATATGTATGTGACGCAACGCTTGACAATCAATATGAAACCTTGGAGGAATGAAGTAATTGCCAAATGTCACGGGGTGAAATTCCATCCAATCTACCTTCGTGTTGTTTTTTTTTTTTATAATAAAAAATACATAGGGGAGGGGGAGGGCGAAAGGAGAGAAGCAACGATAAGATAAACGGAATTTTCAGAACGTAATTTAAGAAATATAAATTAAATTAGATATATGTAAAAAAAGAAAATGAAGAAATAAGGTGACGTAAAGAATAAACAACGTAACGAAAAAGTTTATTACATAACGAATACAATGATGGATAAACGTAACATAAAATGTGTAATCAACGTAAACAAAATTACATTAATAGAAGATGTAAAACAGAATATGTGCGAGATATGGACCAACAATGCGAACGATGTGCATAGGTAAATAACGATAACGACAAACGTATCTGCAGCGGTTCTCTCCATCCTAAATGAGGTACTCGCGTTGCCGGGTCCAGAACAGGTAATTTTTATTTTGCGTGGCAATGTAATCCGCTATTTGCACGCACTTATTGTACATTACCTCTTCTTGACCCTCCTTCGCTGCAATATGAAGCGCCGTGTACATATCTTTCGTAGCGGTGTCCACGGCCGCACCGTGCTGCAGCAACAGCATAACAATATCGATATTTCCTAATCGAGATGCTATATGGAGCGGTGTTTGCTGTTCCTATAAAATAACGACGAGATAATATTAGAAAATGCAACGGCTTCGTTTTTCACGAAGCAATAGAGTGGAAGCATGAAGGTGATTACGATGAGAAATCGTGATTGGAAAAATTTCGAGTTACATCATGTATTTGTATTATTGTGCCTAAAAGTTTGAAGTGATTGAAAAAGAAAGCGTGAAAGATACAATAGATTTGTCTCACTTGCAATTGGAAGATTGCACACACTTCAAGTACATATATCGCCAGTAAAAAAAGATAAATTTGAGCTTTGGTATATGAGACTGGTTAATGGCTCATGCTTTAAGTATAAAGGGGTGCGTATGAGTGATCATTTGTATGTATATGATTTTCTAGATTATTAATCCTTAGGAGATAAGGTATTCGCTGTCGTAAAGTTAAACAAGCAGATTCATTGGCTGAAGGTTCAAGAAAGCGGCGAAAAGGGGTTCGGAATCAGTTTCGAAATGCAACACGCTCTACTTACCCTTGCACGAGCATCGACTTTGGCACCATTTCTTAGCAAAATTCGAATAATGTCTGTTTGATTAGCTCTGGCTGCCAGATGTAGGGGTGTTTCACCCCTAACAGTTGGCACGTCAGGATTGGCTTCATGCTGCAGTAGGAATATCACGATATTCATACACCCCATAAAACTGGCCACATGTAATGGAGTCAGTCCGGACTGCAAAATACATGTATTGTCTGTTAATATTTTGAATTCTCGATATGACTCCAGAATTAGTTCCGTCGATTGTCTTTATCGTTGTCGTTATCGTTCCAGCAATCAATGTCTCGAAAAATGATGAAGAATAAATACATAAAAATGATCGTGAATAAAAGAAGACTAAAGTCGATCAATTTTAATTAGTTTTATTATTAAACGCACGACCCTTTAACCAGTCTTTGAGATTTATCGGTCAATTTTATTTTTGCAAGGCACAGAAGGATGGATATAGATTCTTTTTAACAACCATTAATGTGTAACTTTTTACTCCGAGTATATACGTTCGCGTATTAAAACGATCATTTCTGTACAAATGCGATCGATATCACAATTTGGCTTCGTAATATCCCATCGAACGTTGCCATTGATACTGTGTGAAAACACATTTGTGATTTACAGTTGCGAATAGACATTTATGAAAACATGATTGCGAGATGTTTGAGAGTGCGAATGAAGAAATGTGTTGCGTTACCTCCGTGGTAGATTCGATAGATGCACCGTGCTTCAACAAAAGTTCCACCACTTTGATGCGATTTTTCTTGCAAGCGATATGGAGTGGCGTGAAGCCGTTGAGAGCTCGAGCGTTCGGATCGGCTTTACGATCGAGTAGCAATTTAGCGACTCTGACATGACCGCAGTGCGCGGCAACGTGAAGCGAAGTCAAATAGTCGATGGTCACTTCGTCTACTGGCGCTCGATGGTACAACAGCACTCTTGCAGCATCCACATGATCTCCTTGAGACGCCATATGTAACGGTGCAAGCCCATTCTGTAAAAAAAAAAATTTTTAATTTAAGACAAAATAGCAGATCCTAAAATATACATATATGTACAATCTAAACAGAAAGCTTGAAATCTGTAAATTACAAAAAGAATTAGAATGTCTTGGTAATATTAAAAATTTTTAGCATCGCGCAACTCTGGAGATAAGTGGAGATAATCTTAATTTTAAAATCCTATCTTTTAATTTTAATTTTAATATTCTATTATTATATCTATCGTAAAAATGTTAAAAATAAAAAAGAAAAAATGTGAGAAGAATCATGAAAAATTTTTTAATTAATCAATACAAGAGAAAACTTATCAGAGCCAATTTTTAATAGAGCACTTGTTAGAATATACCTTAGTACGCGCGCTAATTGGCGCTGAATTTTCAAGAAGCGTGCTGATAACCTGTTCATGCCCCGATCGCGCTGCGCAATGTAATGGAGTTAAACCGTCTCTGGTCTTGGCGTCGATTTGCGCCGAGTTCTCCAACAATATCTTAACCATATTGTTTTTGCCCCACTTTGCCGCCACATGTAGCGGGCTTATATTATGCTGAAGAAAATACATTACGTTCAAAAACTATTAAATTATAATATTAATTTTAAAATAATTTAAAAAGTAATTAAAACTATTACTATTTCTAAGAAAGAGAGACACAAAATATTATTTATTATTACATGTAATATTGAAAATATATAATGTTATGTTTTAGATTGCAATTCTATAATCTTAGAATATATGTTATATCTTCGATTTCAACAATTTGAATCTGAAATTATTTTTAAACTGTGATATAGAATTATTATATTGCCAAAATAAAAATCATTACATGTACCTTACCTTAGCTAAATAATTTACATCGGCTCCTCGTTTTATTAATAACCGTGCTATCTCTTCGTTTCCATAATGAGCGGCGATGTGAAGAGGAGTAAAGCCACTCTTCGACGTCACATCGGGCTTATGGTCGTTCTGTAACATTCAATCATTTCAGTGATGTAGTATTTTAATTTACTCAATTGTTTTTAATTTAATTACTTTTTAATATCATTAATTTAATTAATTTATTGTTAATTAATTTTGGTTTGATATACGAAAGGTCCGTTTTAAGCTTACTTGTAAAAGCAAGTCAGCTGCTTTGCAATCGTCTTTCTTCGCGGCAATATGAAGTGCCGGCAGTCTGACCTTGCCTTTCGAATCGTTCTCCAAGAGTACACTGACTACCTTATCGTGGCCTTGCTGCATCGCAACAGCAAGCGGTGTGAATCCATCCTGAAAAACATTAAAATAATTTTAATTTTTTATAAAAGGGTCCAACCGAGAGAGAGAGAGAGAGAGAGAGAGAGAGAGAGAGAGAGAGAGATAATCCAAGATTAATGAAGTAATTAAAAATATAATATTAGGTGTAGTAAAAAGTCATCGCGTATTTTTAAAAGACATCTATCAGTAAAAACCGCAATTACTTTCTTACCAACAATATAAATATATCTTAATAGAGTAAAGTTTCAGCTTTAAAAATCTCTTTTTTAAATTATACGATACGACAATTTTTAATGGAGTTATGAGCAATTAAAGTCAAAATAATTCTTTTATTTAATCCGCGATAACTCAGTAATCAAAAGTCGTAGGAATATTTAAAAAAAACGATTTTGTAGGGAAAGTATCAAGCTTTCACGATAGGTAATCGAAAATTTTCTCAAATTCGTTTTGGACACGTTACAAATCCACAAAGTGAGAAGAAAATTTTTCGTCTTTTTCAGCTCGTAGTTTTTGGTATGTAAAAATTATCAAACTCATATAAACTTAAAAAATGTGATAAGCTTTTAAAAGTAGAGATTTCAAGCTTTAAAACCCTTTTTTTAAATTTGAATTTCATTCATTATTGACGAAGATATTGTATATACAACTTTGAGCTAAAAAATACGCGATGACTTTTTACTACACCTAATAGTTTTAAAAAGCATGATTTTTTTATGAACAATAAAAATCTTATTAAATCGTACATGTAAAAATAACCAATAAGGGACAAAGGCCTATAACTGTTAAAACTGAATCTTTAATGCTTTAAATAATTCTATGCGAATATACTGTACGTGTACATACTTATACAATGTATACTATATTTGTAATCATTTAAACTGCGAAATTTTTCCGGATTTTTTAAAATGCAGCAGAATTATTGTAGTAATACTATACGTAGTAATACTATAGTAATAATAAAATTTAAGAAGAATTTAAGAAGATAATCTAGTGATAGGTTGAAACGTTTGTTCGTATTTCTGTATTTGAATTATAATTCAAATAATTTATTAAATATTAGCAGTTAACATTCAACTTTAGCTCACAGCACTTTCTTTTTTTAAATATTTATCAATAATTTATTAAAAATTTGAGACAGCCCAAATTCTCTTCGCTACTATATTAAACAAATGAAAATGATTTAAAAATTAAACATACTAAAGTTACAATAGCAGGAATCTATAATTAAGTAATCTATTTCGAGAATTTAGATCAAGCTTACCTCAGTCGCGAGACTTTGATTCGCTCCATTGCCAAGCAAGAGCTTGACGACCTGATCGTGATTCTCCTGCGCAGCCATATATAAAGGAGTGAATCCATTTTGCGACTGGATGTTAACCGCGGCACCATATTGAATAAGTATATTGACTATTTCGGATTGGCCAGCTGGAAATAGAAAGAGCACAAAATATTATATATAAAACTACTAATTATGATAATAATATATATGCGTTCATGTAATGGAAATTATTGTATTTTACCTAACGAAGCTATGTGTAATGCGGTATTTCCTTTCTTTGTTGCCGCATCAACTTTTGCGCCCCTTTTTAATAACTCGATTACTATTTCGACGTGGCCATCCTTCGAGGCTAAATGCAAGGCATTTAAACCGTTCTGTAATACAAACACAAATTAATTTATCATTATTATAATAACAAATATTTAGATCAAATTTAGTTATTTCATTTAACTAAAAGTTAAATTATATAGCAAAATTAAAATAAGTTATAAATTTAGATTAAATAATAAGCTTTTATTTTACGCGTATATAAAAATTTCGTTACGTATAAAAATTAATAATCTTGTTAAATTTAATTATTTGAAATAATACTGAAATTAAATTAAAAACTGACAGCAAAACTGACAATAACTTTAGTAAAAATAATTTGACATTTTAAATTTGACACTTACCAAGTTGGCTGTATTAATATCTAAATCGGTGTCGAGAAATTCGACCACTTTCTCGAGGTTGCCGGATCGAGCAGCGCGAAGGAATGCTGTCGTGTCATCAGCCTAAATACAAATATTTTATTTTGTAAACAGCTGTAGAGGCGAAACATTTAGAAGTATATGTAGAAAAAAATGGCATGAAAGATGGAGGATCAGCGATAAAATATAATAAAAGGCAAAGATACGTAATATGGTTATTTATATGGATATATACACGAGTAACCCAGTTTGCGACGGTGATGTAACTCTGTCCTTTTTCTTTTACCCTCACATGTTTAACACTTTATGCACATCGTTTATTATCCTTTTTATCAACGTCTATTTAATCAATGTTATAGTATATTTATTAGTACACTCCAAATAGGCAAAGCAGAAACAAGTTATGTCAAATATATTTACAAAAACTCATTCTTTTCCTGTAAGCAGCTTCGAAAACTTTTCGTGGCTTACATTTAAAGAGTATAAGAGTTTAAAATAATTTAAAGAAAAACCCGTATAATAAATTGCAAAATTAATTAATCTCGAATGTAGAAAATAAAAGAGCAAATTTAATTCGAGATAATTAACTTACTTAGAAAATTGGTAAACCAATACAAAGCGTTATCATTGATTTACGGTTCAAAGTTAATCAACTCGTGATTTTCTTGTTTGTTTCCGGGAACGAGTATTTTTTTCTACATATCTCGCCCCTCTGTCTGCAATTCCCTGCTGTGAATCATCGCGATAAGGAACCATGTCGGCCAGGTGGTCTGCACCGCATCAACGTATTCGCGCGCGCGTATGCTATACTCCGTCACCCTGACCTTTGAGTAGGAACTCTTACCGGTTTCTATATAATACCGACATCTTAATGTAATACCTACAAATCGCGTGCTTTTGCAGCTTTTTGGTCGCAATCGCTGCGGCCGCAAACCTCTTTATATCGATACGCTCTTATATTCGCCGGCTATCGCGCCTGAACGTCTCATCCGGTTTATTTCGCCCATCGCCCACCCTCACCCTTTTACATTCTTTCTACTGACTTTCAGGTAAACGTGACTGTTGTCCACGTGATATTCCGTTGTAATAAAATTATCATTGAGAATTGATATAATTTTTAGTACAATTTAACGAGTTCAACTGTTATAATTTCCTGCATGCGAAAATAATCTTTCTGATAATGAAAACGTAATACAGCTATTTATATAAGACATATTTCTCCTCTTTTAAACACGACACTTGTACATATCCTGCGGGAATAATAATTTTAGATCTCTGTCCAAAATATTAAACGCATTAACATTCTCCGACCGGCTATTGCGTTTCTGACTACAGATATAGAGACAGATATTACAATATTTTCTGATGCTTGTGAATCGTGGTATCGCGAATTCCCCGAAGAACGGTGGAATCTCGCGACTGATTTTCGAGCTGAGAGAATTGGAAAGAACGCTCTTCGAGAATTCCACCGTTCGTCGTCTCCTTCGATCGGTCAATTCGGAATGGACAAGAAAGAGGGTGCGTGCACGAAGGAGAAGGAGAAAGGGAGAACGAGAGAATGCGAGTGCCGGCTCGGAACCGCTATACCGCCTCTGTTAGACACCGTACCTGACTAGTATTGTCGGTGACCATTGCGACTAATGGCTGGGTGCCTCTCGACTGTTCCCGGAGCCCGACGTCGACCGTACGCACGCACGCAAGAGACGCTTGTCTCTCCTTTGACGCCGACCGCGCACGTTACATCACCATTTGTGCACACATCCCTCGGGGATGCGCACGATAACGCCAAGAAGAGAGCGTCAGGCGGTAGGAGCCGCCCTGCGCGAGGCGCACAACGGCGCAGAATCGAGCGACAACGATCTCGCATATAGAGGGAACTCCACGGGGGTGGTTTGCACCGGGGGGGTGCTTGCCGGTTCACTCGCACCCTCCCTGAGAGGCACATGCGTCGTCCGTCTTCCCGTCGCCGATCCCTCTCGCGCGCCCTTCTATGACTCCCGCATTGTTCCCGCTTTCTCTCTTACTCTGCCACACTGCATTGTACCGCCGTTTTAACAATCTATGTTACTTTCTTTTCGTTCCTTTTGTTACTACTTTTGGAATCTTGACAAATCATCACTTTCAATTGCTTAACTGTAATAACGTGTACATGATTACTTTATATGAACATATTTTCAAAGACATCTTTCAGTTTCTATACTTTTAAAATATATATTTTTTTCTGAAGACATATTTTCTGACAATACATATTTTAAATTTTATAATATAAAATATATTAAATGCAGTTTTTTGTAAAAAAAAAAAAAAAAATTTATTTAAGTTATTGAACTGACGGAAAAATATATTCCTAGAGTGTAGCACAAAAAGAACTCGTTCAATTTGTCTGCTTTATGATATAAATCATCCAATCTTCCTTCGATAGAAATCGGAATAATAGAATTGATCAATGCATTTCATTTTTTTATTCTTTAATCATTTTATTTTGAAACACAATAAGCCTCCTCTCATCCCTTTTCATATTTCTCATTTTATCCTATCGCTGCACCCGACCTTTTCCCCCGATCTGATTATGTGCGATAGAGGCGTATAAGGGTGTAATATGTGTCCGTTATAGAATCACCATCGAGCTTGGATTACCGACGGGGAAGATGGAAAACAGTTTTTACGAGAGAAACCATACCGGCAATGATAGCGCGCACCCTCGCGTGCGCAAGATATAAGGGGTTGCGGAGATTGCAAGTAATGTATTTCGTATTCGAGCCGCCACGTGGAAACACTATTATCCATGCCCGGAGCTATCCCGTTTTCAGTTGGTGAATGTAAAAACATCTAGCTGAATGTGTTTAAGGTGGTTGTATCGCATAGGAGCGGCTTTTGGGGGCTGCAATCGCGCGAAGCGCCAGCGCATGAGGGCACCGTTCGATGGTGAAAAAAAATTACTATTCACAAATTGCTGCAGATCGCAATTTTTATTTCCCCACTGTGCGTTAGTATTCGAAAATGAGTTGATAAGCGAAGTGAATATTAGTGAAGTAGTAAAGCAACTTTCTAAAGTTTTATAATTACAGTAAGTCAAGTAAGAGCGTGGTCGGCCTTACTTGCTAATAAAAGATATCGCCCTAAATCTATATCATGAATCTATAGAGAGCACCTTTGTCCTTGATGCACTATCAAGGAAGATTCAGTTGTCATTGAACTTTCTTAGGAGAATCACATTAAGCCCCATGAGTACCAAATACGCATCACGCTATGAAGCGTGTTCCTCACGTTGTGTTTCTCTGCACTCACCCGAAAGGTCCAAAAATGTCACAATTAGCGGCTGCTAAATATATGAACAAGTCGAAATCATTCGTACAGAAGTGAGTGCAGCGATATAATGTGGCAAAAAATGTCGATTTACCGGAATGATTTACCGGAACGTGGCTCGATATGCAAAGTGGACAAAAAGAGACGATAAAAAAATAGTGAATCTGTTTTCGCGGAATCCTGGCTTAACATTTGCGTCAAGGACAAGTAAAATTGAAGCAGAAAGGTTTAGATATATAATAGATATAAAACTATTCGAACCTATCTCAAGGCTAATAACATAAACTAGACCACGCTCTTACTTGACTTACTGTATATAATTAATATTTACCTGGTTACCCCTCATTTTCTTCGGTTTATAGAAGATTCGTATTATATTTATTTATAGTCCTTTAGTTTTTGAGCGAATTTCTAAATACCGTTTTTGCGCTATAATTGAAAATGTACTGTCGCTCCTTGTCTGGCATATGTTAAAAGTACTAACTTCAAATGCAATTATTTTTTTAACATACTCGGTTATCCCCCCTCAACATGATATGTATGTACAGAGAATATCATTATCTTCAAATAGTAAAAGCTGCAGACAAATCTTAAGAAAAATCATTTTACTATACAACCACCTTAAGATTGAATCGAGAATAAATTTGATATCTCAATGTGATATCTTCTTAAAGAGAAATCCTAAAGTTATCCTACCAATTATTTTTCAAGTAAGTATTTTTTTAACTGCCTTTTGTGTATATATATATATA
>NW_017305862.1:48106-57060 GCF_001594115.1 Trachymyrmex septentrionalis | reverse complement strand
TAGAATTATATATAAAATATGTCCATTTATATACAAATATATAAAATTATATATAAAACATTTTTTCCCGAATTTTGTTTCCTGTTTCTTGTATTTTTTGCATCTTTTTACTTCTTATCTGGTTTTTTGTTTTCTATCGTCCGAGATAAAAATTAATAAACTTCAGAAAAACAGAAGACACTAGCAAAAAATACAATTATCGTTAAAATAATCGGAAAAGGGGAAAAAGGCAAGAAATAGGAAATAAGCACAGTGTAGATTGCTTTAGAGCATGTACTCGTATAAAGCATCAAAAAGGTGTTTTGAAAAAACATAATATTTTATCATTTAAAAAAAAAACATTATCTTGTGCCAACTCTGATGTGCGATAACATTTGGAGCTGCTAGAACAGGAAACAGGAGTTTAATACATAATAAATGGAGCCAAGTGTTATAACAATAAGTATAATATACCGTCAATAAGAACCTTGCTTTTTTTCTAATCTTTACCATTAGGCCTGTTCTTTTCAACTAAACTTCTTGCGCAGTTTATCTTTTCTCTTTTTCTCTCTAATGTAAAGAGAAAAAGAAGAAAAATGAACCGTGCAAGAATTTTATTCTAAAGAACAGATCTCTTGACTATCATTAATTATCAAGATCGACAACTGTTGGTAGATGTGTATAGAGATGTAATTTCTTTTTAGTTATATCAGCTTCATTGTTTTAACATTTGAAGTCTTTAGTTCTCTTATCAAGTTTTAATATGTTTCTTTAATCAATATTGTACAATTTTATACTAAAAAATTTCTTTATCTGTTAAATTAAAATATATTAATAATTTACTATAAATTTCTTGCTATTAATATTTCAAAATCAGCGATTCTATATATTTAAATAATAAATTTATATTTACATATTAATACATTTTTTAATTACTCTTGATATTTTCTCTTCATTTCCTATTCTCTTCAACATTTGCAAAAAAGAGTAAAATTATAATTAATATATATTGGATCCCAGAATGAGACCGCCAAATATTTCGTGCGTAAATAGACCGTATTTTCTATATACATAAACAGAGTGTCCGGTAAGTTTTGACAAAGCGCTCGTGTGTAGATAGAACAAACAGAAAAATCCTCTATCATTTTGCAATTTTCACAATAGTTAACAAGATATTAATAACTAAAAATCGCGAATATATTTAATAATTTTTTTACCCAACTTCACTATCAACTTTACAAAAAAAAAAAAAAACAGCAAGATATAAAAATTGTTAATTTTCTTCTCATAGAGTTCTAAGAATTTTTTTAGAATTTTTTAATACTGCAACTTTTTAATACATTAATTTCTTATTAACAACTATTTTTACCAATATAAGAAAATACCGTTATAAAATATAATTCAAAAATTCTAAAAAAATTCTCAGAACTTTATGAGAAGAAAATAAATAATTTTTGGCACTTGCTATTTTTCTGTAAAGTTGATAGTACTTGAATAAAAAATTATTGAAAACCAATATTTATCGATTTTTAATAGTTAATATCTTGTTAACTATTACGAAAATTGCAAATGGAAGGACTTTTCAACTCTGTTTAATCCGCTCAAACCTACCTGTGCAAAAAATATTTGGCGGTTATTCTGGGAGACCCTCTATATTGATTTTAATAATATAGATATGGCCAATTAATATTAATTGGCCAAATAATCTAAAATAATAATTATAATCTCGCAATTACATTAACGCAAAGTTATAATAATTTTTTGCTGTGTGCTTGCAAAAGCACGACGATATTAAAAAATATAATTTTAGCGTTATTTCGGTTAACGACAACGTCCTAAATCTCAAAAGAAATAAGCAGCATGTCGTTGTACATTGCGATCAATAAAGTCTTTACAGCCGAGTTTGTGTGGCCGTAAGTAGAAAGAACGTTATGTAGGTATGTATGCATGTCACCCCGTCACATAGCACATCTCTCGATACAACCTTGCACTCGCGTGACTTTATCCAAGGCCGCGACCCCTCGACTCCAGCATGCTGCCACACATCTTATACCCTTAATTCTCTTGCGTACCAATCGGCTGTGAGATTTCAAGGATACATATAGAGGTTCAGCTTTTATTATCGCGTCCAGATATTTATTTTCTATACATATATACAAGGTGTCCAGTAAGTTTTAACAAAGCGCTTGTGTATAGATAGAACGGACTAAACCGTTGTTAATCGAAAAGTCCTCTATCATTTTGCAATTTTCGCAATAGTTAACAAGATATTAATTACTAAAAATCGCAGAATATTGGTTTTCAATAATTTTTTACTCAAATACTACTAACTTTACAGAAAAACAGCGTGAGATAAAAATTGTTTATTTTCTCATAAAGTTCTGAGAATTTTTTCAGAATTTTTTAATATCGTATTTTCTCATATTGATAAAAATAAGAAAATGCAGTAAAAAATTGATAAAAAATTTTGAAAAATTTCTTAGAGTTCTATGAAAAGAAAATAAATAATTTTTGTCTCTTGCAGTTTTTCTATAAAGTTGATAATATTTGAGTAAAAAATTATTCAAGACCAATATTTGACAATTTTTAGTAATTAATATTTTGTTAACTATTGCAAAAATTGTAAAATGTGTGCGTGCGTGCGTGCGTGCGTGTGTGGTAGAGGATTTTCCGACTCAATTTAGTCCGCTTTATCTACACACGAGCGCTTTGTCAAAACTTACTAGACACCCTGTATTATTAACAATAATTCTAAATCAAATTGCTATCAATTATAAAATTCAAATTATTTTCGTATCACGTGTATATTTATTGCGGGTATAAGAAGGTAGGTATTATAAATTTTATTAACATAAATATATAATATTATTAATATTTTATATATGTATACATAAGAACAAATTTGTTATGGAGCATAATTTTGCTGAGTTGGCAAGTAATTAACTGAACATCATTATTTACAACTTTAAAAATAATTATTATTACTTTCAAAAAAGAAAAAAATGAAAACGCAAAACTACAATAAAACACACTTGTACATACATACATATAGTCTTTATTTTGAAAACTGGCATGTTATACGATTTGCAGAAAGTGAAGCGTGGAACACAAACAATTTTTTCTCTAGAAAAATAGCACTGAAATAAAAGAATAATAAATAATGATTTTATTAAATTCAATGAACTTATAGTTGCAAAAATGTTGACATAGGATAGATAACTACTTTTTTAAGTACATATGTAAATAACGTTTCGGAATACTTTGACAAATTATTTCTAAAAATAGTGTCGAGCTATCGCTTTCTGGGCAGTATCCAATAATCGCCACGAGTGAAGCTTGATAGCGAAATGTCAGCTGATTCGATTATCTGATATTTATTTATTAATTTGACGCTGTTGATCCATGTATTTTTTTATAAAAATGAAAGTTAATCTTACCTGTTATCAATGCAGTTGTATGGACATGTTTGAAAAGAAATCATTTGAAAAATAATCATTGATAATTATAATCAAACATATATGTTTATTAATGTCATCAACATATGTTTAAAGATCTTAAAACTATAGGGAATTGTTATATAAAATGCTTGATTTAAAACTTTTTCATATACACCACAGAGATTTTGAAAAAAATTTTTAATGAAAGATATTACAAGATCGACAAATACTAATTAATACACGTCTTTACCTGAAGTCTAATGATCGGTGGAAATGCGTCTTCTCTCGTCATTACTAAATAATAAACTGTATATTCTCTTTGACAAACTACGTATACGCACGCTCTGTAAGCACCATGCTGAAGACGTAGACTGCCGGATATTAATAGAGTTCTATATGTTATTTTTGTTAAACTCCTATATGTCGTGCCTTTGTTAAGTAATCGCGGTTTGCATTAATATATATAAAAGCTAGTAAATTAACAATCACGTAAATTTACGAATATGTTTAATTTTAACATCGAAAGACACATATAGATGTATTTTTTCTACTTTATAATGCGTGCGTGCGCGCGCGCGCGCGCGTGTGTGTGCGTGTGGTTGTGTATACAGGATAAGTCTGATAAAAAGTTCACGTTTTTTTCGAAAATGATTAGAAATTCGGGGATATTTATTATCAAAATTGTAGGATAAATAAGAGGACATATTATTTTGATGACCTTGTAATTTTAAATGTCTTTAGTTTTTTTTATTATCAATAAAAGTTTTTTTTCCAAACGGAAGAGGTTTTTAGTTATTTTATCGATAGTATCCAATCACAGCTGAATATTTTTGTATTAAAATATTTCTTCGAAAATTCAACTGTTTTGGGGATATAAATTAATAAAAGAAGTTTACAAGTTTGAAATAAATTTTATTATTGCAAGAAATGTTTAAAATATTTATTATGTTCATTTAAACGTGCTTGGATTTTTAATTTTTGAATAGTTATTTTGCGACAAATATTTGACTACCGACATTAAGCATTATCCAAGGTGTTCGACTGACAGCTAAAACCTTTGTTTATAGTCATGATGTTAACAATCCAGTAAACGAGAATAGATTGAAATAAATTTATATTTTTAGAAGTATCCATTCGCGAATATTGAAATGAATCCTGTTCAATCCCAATGCATTTTTATTCATGTATAAGAATTGAACGTTTCTATCCTGTTCTCTCAATTCAAAAAAATTTTAATCCTTTAAATGAATACTCAATAAAAAATTCTAAATAAGAATTTTTAATCCAAGTAAATCTAAAAAAATTTGTCCATTCAATTGAATCTTAAAAAAGCGAAAATGGGCCGCGAATGCTACTAAAATACGCATTCAGATGAATTCAAATAGATTAAAATTTTATTCCATTTATCTAGTCTCGTTTATTAGGAATGTACAGATTAATTTATCTAATCGATATTTTTTTATAACTCAATACGACTTTAAAAAATTGATTTTTTCGAGAATTAATTTCACTAATATTTGTCCCTTCAAATCATAAAACTGAAACATTTTCCGTATCTTTCATATTTTCTAAGATATTCCATACATTGTGTTTAAAATGGGTCACTCTGTATACATCTTTGTTACTTTAAGAATTTTATATACATTAAAGCATATATTATTCTCCAAATTTATTTAAAAAACACAATATACACAATCAGTAACTTTCTACACTATTCAAGAATATAAAGAAATAATTTGTAAAAGGTATTGAGTTGATTACGTAATAAGTGTTGATATAATAACAATTGAATAATTTTAATAACAAAAAGTTTAATTTAATTCATTTGTAAATTATTACTCCATAAAATAATATTATACAAAATAAACATTAATTCCACCAGAAACTGATTGAAAAACTCGGAGTAAGGGCGGTTACGTGATGCCACCATTTTGGTGGGATATACAATATTTCTCCAGGTTTTAAGTAAAATGTCATGCCGCTAGCTTTACGAAAGTTTGGCCATTTTTCATAATCTGGCCTCACAGGATCTACTTGTGCAGTATTGTTAAGTAATTTAGTATCATAAGGATACAAATTATTTGTCTCAGTTGGAGAATATAAAATAACTCTTTTGTAGCCAAATACCTAAAAAAATAAAAATAATGACATATTAAGTAATGACATATAAAGTATAATATTCCAAAAAATATAGTATACAATTAATTTCAAAAATTTTTAATATTTTACTCAAATAATTTCATTGTAAATCTCTTTCTATATACCTGAGAAAGTAAATTATTTTTCGGATCAAAGTGCAAAGGCGACACTGTATTAGCAGGTCCAAACCAGGCATTAATATCAATTTCTGATGATTCTGCATCATTTTCCTTATTATCCGAAAAACAGCAATATTCCGGCACTTCGAAATCCTCTTTCAACTCTGGTATCTAATTGAGATTGATTTAAAAATCACTCTTTTATATAAAACATTTTAATTATTTTTATATAATATTACATATAAGATTTCGTTGCGTGCAGCGAATTAATACCTGTTCAAACAATTGATGTTGTGCTAAATAACCAACTTCGCTATTAGTTGCAATAATATGTTTTTGTAAAAATTCAGAAAAATTGACAAGATGCTGTGTCCAATCTTCCTCAGTATAACGAGATCCAACTTCAATTGGTACTGTCCGAGATCCTGCGATCTTATTCAAATAATTAGGATTTTTCCATAACGTTAGTGCTTTCCAGTGATTCATACAATCTAGTGAAATGTTTCAAATATTTTATTTTTCTCTATAATGTTTAAAGCATAGTCAGATTACTAAATATTTACATTATTCAGGGGAAATAAAATTCAGAATTTTGTCATGATACAGATCACATTACTATAAAACCAAATATTTTGTTAATATATGATTTAGACATTTGCTTCACATATACCTGTTAATACAGCCGGTAATTTTGGCTTAAAAATTTTATTGTAAAATGTTTGCATCGAAGGTTGTTCAAAATATCTATCCGGGTAGTTAGAAATTAAATAATTAGTCCCTTTATGATCGATTGAAATATCTTCCATATTTATAATATCAGATTCTTCTAATAAAATTTGAAAAATAAAATTAATTTTAATGTAATTCTTAAATAATTTAAAACTATAAATTTATATTTAATATAATATTATAAATTTATTACTATAATAATTTATTATTATAAGTTAATAATTAAGATATATTTACAAATATTCTTACCAGCACAGTAATTGTTTAGCTTTGTTGCAATAGTTGTCAATAAATTTGGCATACTAAGAAGAGGTGCACCTAATAGAATGCCTCTATCAATTTGACTAATAATACTTTTTAATACAATCGTTTTCTTCTCTTTATCAGCATAATTTTCATTTACTTTCCACTGAAGTTCTAATAATACAGCCTATAGATTATCAAATGCAATTTTAAATAAAATTTATGTCAATAAAAGCTTGTGAAAAGTAGTAATGTTGAATTATATATTATGCAATATTTTATACCTTTACAATAACACATAAAGAATAACAATATCTGTATTCTATTGGAACATCTTTCCAATAGCCTGAATTCAATATCTCCCATGTACGGTCTAAACAAGCTTCTAATCTTGTTATTGATGTGTTTATCCATTTTTCTGAAGTTCTTATAAGAAAAACAACTTAAATTAATTATACATTGAATATTTATATAAATATCATGTTGTTTGGAATAATAAGTCAATCATAAATTCAATATAAACATTATAAACAATCTATGACATTTAGAGCTATGACATTTTTACTTTAATAGTAGTATTAATATTGTTTTAAGTTTTGCACTTTTTTAAATTATCTATTAATTTGACTGTAGACAATGTAAGAAGACATTAATACTTCAAACCAATTAATTTGATAAAATATATGCATGAAGCTTTTATAGTAAGTATAATAATTTTATAAATATATATAAAATAATATTGCTTATAAGTTTTCAATATTTACAATTGTTTGTCGGATGTCCGTATCACATTAATTATGGATGTCAAATGCAGTTTTATTTCAATAGGTATATTTTCCAATTCTTTTGTTAATAATACCCAAGGAACTGTTATCATAGAATCACTGTGAGTCATTCTGTAAATTATATATATATATATATATGTGTGTGTGTGTGTGTGTGTGTGTGTGTGTGTGTGTGTGTGTATACAATTATTTTACACATAATTATTATTATAAGATATAATTAAAAGTCTTTACTTATAAAAAAATACTTCTGCCATATACAGGTTTACTTAAGTATGTCCATCGCACGATAACATGATCAGCTAAATAATACAAAATCTTTCCCGTTAATGAGAAAGTTTTAACTCTACAAAAACTCTCTATGAATATAATAACATTTTCTGTAATAAATAGAATTTTAAACAAAAATGCTATGACACACAAAGGTATACAGGTGCCAGGACCATTGCATAAAATAAGCTCCGGATTTTCTTTCCATAAAACTGGAAGACAGTTTAATGTAGCAAATATAGTGGTCCAAATTGATGTGAAGTATGATTGCCGAACTTCACGACTTCTATAAATTTCCACAATTTTGTAATCTTTATTGTCATTTTCTAGATCTCTAACTTTTTCTGCACTAAGTTTATCTGTCTGAGCATGAATATACACTCTAGGCGAATAATTCTTAATGTTTAAATGTTTAACAATTCGCAACATTTCGGCTGTGTGTCCACCAGATCCTAATATTATCATTGTTTTAATTGAACAAGACTTTTCTTTAGGTTTAGTGCTTTTCATAAATATCAAATAATAAGCTCTGGTAAGTATCAATATACAGGCAAACACAGCAAAGATAAAGTATTTCACGTACATCTTCTTGTTTTATTAGCTGAAAAGAGTATTATGAAATACTTAATATATATACAAATTTACAAAGGATTTAATTACATTAATAATAATTCTTACTAACCTCACTACAAATTATGTCAGTTCAACTAGAAAAATAAATAAATTATAGATTAAATTATTAGTTAAATTGTAAATTTATGTAGAGATTTGCTTTTGTAAATGAATTTTTTACTTATGCTTTTTTGTATAAAAAGTCTTCTTTTTCTTTAATTTATAGCACACATTTCCATGAAGCCAGAAACACACGATACTTGTTTTCCTGCTGGATTACTAGTGGATTAGAATCTTGCCACCGTATTGGCTGCGATACTGTCACAGCGACAGCATTGCAGCCAATACGGAGCACATCCGAAAACACTGCTGCTCAAAATATTGCTCTCAATAACTTTTGAAACCATAGTAGTATCAATATGAAAATTGATATACATAATCTAAAATACATTTTTCAATAAATAATAAAGAAAAAATGAAATATTTGTATTTGTAAGAATCATAAAAATAGTAATAACTGTGTTATTTCTTCAATTTTTTTTATTTTATGGTTTTTATTATCTACATAACAATATTTTCTGCATAATATAACACTATTATATTAGGTATTCAACATTTCAAAAAAATTTTTATAAGATTAT
>NW_017305862.1:38617-48006 GCF_001594115.1 Trachymyrmex septentrionalis | reverse complement strand
CGGGAACAGTGGCGGGGTTTGGTATTTTCGGCAATGAGCTTTCGAGTTCCTGACGCCTAATAATAATAATAATAATAATAATAATAATAATGTTGTTAGAAGGTAAATACTTTTACGAGAGTGTAGAGAACCTAAATCTGAATAAATATATAATATTAAAATATATAATATTAAAAACTTAAAAGTAAAATTTAAAATAATAAAAATATTAAATGTTTAAAGAATGTTAAATTTATTTAATTTGTAAGCATTCAGACATCTTTATGATCCCCATAAAAGGCCACAATAAGAAAATTTAAGAAATATATATGTTCTCTATTATACCTTCTTTCCATTTTTAAATAAAAAAAATCGAAATTAATAAATTTTGTTGCAGTGCAAAAGATAAATGCTTATGGATTCCAGAACCGCAAAAAACCGCAAAATTATATTATCGGATCTTATTATAGAATTAATTTGCAATATTACAAATCAAGAAACATAATACCGATTAACTCCGATCTTTAAAAACTTCTTTTTTGTCAGATTATGTGTAGCGGCATTTTAGAAAAATAGAACTTCAAAATAATATAACCAAGTTTAATGCTATTTACCATTTATAGAGTAAGAATTGAGGAATCTAACGATATATTGATTATTTTATTAATAATTTTGATATAGTTCTTTTTTAAAGTCACCATATGTTGAGGCAATGTGATGAATTAAGCCTGGGGGTCGATTGTATATCTTCAAATGAGATGAAAATGACGAAAGTAAGCAAATTCACTAGAATATTCATAATTTAATTGGTTAATACCTAGTAATCTTTGCTCATTTTTGTAATTTTCACCTCCTTTCAAAATGCACAATCGACCCTCTGGGAGTCAATTCTGTATCTTCAAATAAAGTGAAAATTACAAAAGTGAGCAAATTTACTAGGTGTTGACCAATGAAATTATCAGTATTCTAGTTAATTTGCTCACTGAGCGCTCAGTAAGCTCTTGCATCTGATTGGCATATTCCATTAGATCTAAAAATATAAACCAAACAGGTACAAGAGCTCACTGAGCGCTCAGTGAGCGGTCGTGCTTCTGGATGCACCTATTGGCTGCGTTCAATACATTCAACTGTTGTGCAACCATTTTATGACCGTCTACTGAAGCTACGTTTCAAAACTTCCTCTCTGAGGAAAGTTTTACTCAAAATATATAATACACGTAACGTATACTATAGCATATACAGTAAAATATTCCTTGAAGAGGAAGTTTTGGAACGTAGCCTGAGACAGGATTATTCTTCTAGAGTAAAAGTACAATTCAATCAGCGCGAAGAAAACAATGGCCTAGTTTCCACCGAGGGTTTAATCTGGATCAAAATGTAAGAATCAACCAACTACAGTCGAGTATTCTCCTGTTACAATCAAACAACAGGGGAATGCTCGATTATAGTTGGTTGGTTGTAAACTAGGCCAATTGCAAAATAATGGCCGCAGCGCAGACTTTTGCATAAAGCATAATACATAGTGCATAAGGAAATTAACCAATCGAAATTCTTCTCTTCTACAGAATGGAAGAAAAGGAAAGATTCTGATTAGTTGTTCGCACTATGCATTATGCATTGTGCAAAAATCTGTGCTGCGACCTTAAACATTCTATCAACAAAGAGAAATCTAAAAAGGCCATGCTGGCCTTTTTTCTGTTATCGTCGAAATCGTCCGCACACTACCGCCAGTATATCCATTTTCAGTTGGCAACTGCATACATTTTTTGACACTATCGATAAAATCGTATCGTCGAAAGTAAATGTGGTTTGCGTCTGTGGATATTCATCTTTCCTATGGATAGTTGCACTGACGAGATACTATTAAAGATCGACATCCTTACGGAAATTCGCATTCTTGTGAATATTGAAGTAATTACGAATTAAAAACTGATAATATTGTACTAATTTTATGATTTATTAGTTTAGTAGCCGTATTTATGCATTTAGAACTCAATAATACTTGATTTTTTTTTAAATTGTAATTTCAGTGTTATTGTCAAAGTTTTAATATCAACAGAAATGATAACTGCAAAAAAAAATTTGTCCAGAGTTGACGGCTCTGTGCATAATAGAAGGAATAAGGGATTAGGAATAAAAAAAAAACGATTTCAACCTATCAGAAACTGTGTATTCCAATATATGCAATTTTTGATAGGTTAAAATTGTTTATTATTTATTGCTAATTCCTTAATTGCTTTATTCCTTCTGTTGTGCGCAGAGCTTAATAGTATCTCATCGGTGGTTTAATACAGGTTTATTTGTTGTAGAAGTTTAATGCATGAAAGTGCATGAAAGGATATGTAAGTACAGTTTAAAAGGTGACTCACCATGCTTAAAATCGTGTATTATGTGTACTTCGACCATTTTGACGCGACATTTCAGAAATCAATTGCGATTTTTTAGATTTTTAGTGACTTTAGGCGATCTCAATGGTAACAGGAAAAAGGCCGGCATGATTTCTCGCAGATTTCTCTCTGATATCAATCATGAAACTTTTTTTTTTTAGGATAAAAAGTAAAAAGTGAAAAATTTCTCCATTAATTTCAATGGTTAAAATTTTTATTTTTCACTTTCCAATCTAGGGATAAATTTTTATGATTGATACCCTGCCGAACGCAGCCAATAAGCTTACAGCTCCTAAAATGTTACCCACGTTACATCTTGCATCGAACTTTGGCATCACTGCTTCGATGGAAACTGGTGGAAACTAGACCACTGTCTACCACGCCATTTTTATTTATATATGTATGGATGGAGAATAACGAATTAGATCAGATTGACTGAGTCGTGTAAATTCGTTCAGATTTGTTCGACAAATTCATACTAGTCGAGAGGTGATTAAAAGATGTGTCGCTTTGCAACATGTGTGTGATGCGAATCGGTGTATGCAACGAGCGACATTTTCGTGAACATTTGGCGTGAGGGCTGTTCACGCAACGCTCGATCGCGGTCCGTGTGGTCTGGAGTGGTGTTAACCGCGAACCGCCTGCAATATTCTTCCCAGTACTTTTCTCAATAAAATGGACCACCGCCAAAAGGTAAGCCAATAAAAGCAGTTCGAATGTGCAATAAACGATGCGTCAGAAAGAATATTTTATTACGATATTTTTCTCGTTTGTCAATGGGATCTTCGGAGAAAATTTAAACACTTCGACAAGGCATTGACAAAACCTAAATGTCATACAACAAGATAGAAATTTATTTATCAGCAAGAATTACAAGAATTATTTGCATATTTTGCGACAACCTGTCTATCCGCGCGTGCTTCTCATGGAGTTGTCAATGCTACAAAAACCTAATGTTATTTTGTATTGTTTCTTGTTATGATTTACTATTTATAGATCTATCTTTGTAGTTGAATTAGTATAATGTACATTTGAAGATGAAATAAATATACAGGACGTATACTAAGTATTAGGGTTGGGTAGTAATTAGTTAATAAATTAAAAGTTAAATGAAAAGTTAAACATTTTTAACTTAATTTAATTACTTTTAAACTTTAATTTATTAACTTTTTTCTTTTTTAGTTGAAATTTTTTTCTATTTTTTTAAATGTTATTATTATTTTTTATAAAATATTAAACATTAGACAATTAGTTTAATTAGAAAAAGCTCAATGATTGTGTGATGGATACAACTTTGATATTGAGAGATAATGGATCTTCATTTAAGAAATAGTATCAGTGCTATGACATGGCCAATATAAAGAGGAGTACAACATTGCTTACATTAAAAAAAAATCATTTAATTTTTTTGTAATTATTTAAATATGAAAGTACATATGTAAAAATACTAAAAATTAGTATTTTATTGTATGTATAAAAAATAAGAAATATTTTTGTAATATCATATTTCATATCTATTTACAAATAAAATATTAAATTTATCTGATAATTTATATCGTGACTGTTTTATTATTTAAAGTAATTTGATTTTAAAAAGAATTAGAATGTTTATATTTAATAAAAATGATATTTTTCAAAATTAATTTTTTATTTAACTTGAGTTGATTCATTCTTAATTTAACTTCAACTGTATTAGGTTTTTATTTATTCGTTTAGTTTAACTAAATTAATTTTATAAGCCACTGACTTTAACTTAATGTAATTTTAAAAAAACATTAACTTACTCAACTCTATTAAGTATGCTAAAAGATTTTAAGATTTATGTGATTCTCCTCATATAAATTCAAGATGAAAACTTCATATGATTGTATGTCTGAAACAGCTTGGCTCTTTATTAAAAGAAGGTTTAGCTTATTCTTGACCATCCTTGATTGAATAAAAAAATAATCCCAAAAGATGTATGTGAGATAGTATCAATAAATGGGACTTTATGTCCTTCAAACATATACAAAGTTTTATTGTAATAATCTAAATAGTTTTCGAAATTTTGTAAAAATGACATCTTTTTTAACTTTGACGTTTTATGTCTTTGAAATTAAATCATTTTGAATATATGATCATATGAAGTTTTTATCTTGAATTTGTATGAGGAATCTTTCTTTAAAATCTGTTAGTATACTTAAATACCCTATATATATACCCTATATATATCTAGAGTTTGGCGAAAGCGAGAAAGTATACTTTCCATTTGATGACATAAATCGGCACAAGCATCATTCTATCTTTCTTGATATTCAATGAGGAACAAAAATGTTCGACTATTGTGTCAGTTAGTGTTACCAAATTAGAAAGTATCTGCAGAAAATTTTAGTTGAGTGCGACAAAGAATAGATCTTGTCTCATGTTTCATCTATTATTTTACTTTACCAGATGGTTGTAATTCCTCAACAATCAAAAATCAAAGTCGAGGATGATGATGACGAAGATGTGGAAGCACTGAGATTAGCAGCGCTTAAGTCACTACGAACAAAAAATGTTATGCATAAAAGGTTAGCGCTATCACAGGTGCAGAAAGTATTACCGCAAATAACACAATCATCCCGTTTTCCATATAAAAATCAACGGTCTATGAAAAAAAATTACTACCATAACAGGGTGCAACAAAGGCAAAATGGCGTAAGCTTTTAATTTATATACTTTTTAATTTATTAATTAATTGTAACAGTAATTTTACATGTAAATATTAAATGCTATGATATTTTACGATGCATTTAAATATATTTGAATATCTTTTTTAAAAAACTTTCAAAATGTGCTCAAAATTTATATGATAATTTTTAAATTATTTTTTCTGATTCAACATTTTCAGTTTGTACATTTATGTTTTATATTTGCAGAATGTGTATTATCAGAGCCATCGTAATCCAAACTTGATAGCGATAGTTCCTGTAGATGAACCTTCTCCATTTCAACAAGTCCAATTAGGTTGTTCCCTAGAAAAGACTGAGTCTTGTGTAGAATCGTGTCCTCAAGGTAAGCTTATATTTTTATGTAGAATGAATATAATATTAAATATATCAATAATAATGTATTTTTTTAAGAATAAAATAATTAATTGTATGTGTAATTTTTTAGAAGCATCAAAATTCCATCGTTTTAAAGATAGTGGGAGTGCTTCTGAAGAAGAAGATATAAAAGAGCAGAAAAGTGTTGCGACCTCTATAAAGACAGAAATTGTATCAAAAGAAGAATCTGTTGAATTTTCAGTAGAAGTGGAAAGTCAGGAGGAAATTACAGAGAATCTACAGAAGAATGGTGATGAGCAAGAAGAAGATGGTAATGACGATGATGATGATATACTCTTAATGGCTGATCTTGAAGAAGAAGACAGTTTAGAACGCTTAATGGACGAGATGGAAAGGGAAATGAATGATGAAAATAAGGTATCTGAAAAAGGAGAGAAAAAATTGCATAAAGATTGCGAAACTAAAAACACAGTGAAAAATGATGAAGGAAGTAAAAATTTAGATCAAAAGACAAAATCAGACGATAGCTATGGTAAGAAGGAAAGAAATAATGTTATTACCTCATCTTTAACCACAATTATGAAAAATGATAGAAGATCAGTCTCTCCACACGTAATGAATCGAGTTATTCAAAAGCGCAGATCGTTATCTCCAAGGTCGCGATCACGAAAGAAATCGCCAAGAAGATCTCCTAGAAGATCTCCAATCAGACAACTGAAAAAGTCTCCGAGAGAAGTATTGACGAGGTATAGATCGCCTCCATTATCACGGTATTCCCCTAGATCTAGATCACCCAGACTTTCACCACGCAGATCTCCAAACAGAACAATTACAAAAAAATCTCCACTTAGAAAATTATCGCCAAGAGGCAGATCACCTAAACTTTCGTCGCGCTCCAGATCGCCTCGGCCACATAGATCAAGATCACCGAGACGATCAAAATCTCCAAGGCCGCGTTCTCCTAAAAGATCACGTTCTAGAACGCCACGATTGTCAAGATCAAGTTCGCCAAGGTATTCACCTGTGATTAGATCTAGATCCAAATCACCTAGATTATCGCCGAGAAGAGTGTCACCACGTCGATTACGGTCCAGGTCTAGATCTCCTGGTTTATCTTCTCCTCGAAGAGGATCGTCTCGCTTGCGATCGCCAAAAGCATCGCCGCATAGAACACCATCTCGTTTGAGATCACCGCGACTTTCGCCACGCAGATCACCGTGGTCATCTCCAAGACATTCACCACGTCTTTCACCACGACGCAAGCGATCCCCGAAGTGGTCACCTAAAGAATTACCTAGAAAGCACGGTCCACGTTCCATCACTCCAGATAATCGAGATGGATATGTGAGAGAATCGTCTCCAATTTTTAAAAGTACAGAAATGTCCAGAACGAAAGCAAAGCAAAAAGATGAAGCATATGAAAGACCAACAACGATGATGGAAATAGCAAAGGAACCTGTTGATATAATTAGTGATCCTGTACTAGAAGCAAGAAAAAAGAAATTTGAGTCTATGCGGCCTATCGATCCTGTAAATGCTAATAAAAGGATTAAATTATCCAAAAAACACACCACGAATACGAAAGTAGGACATTCAGAAGGAGCTGAAATTCAATTGAGTAATGCTAGAAAATCAAATAAAACTGTGGAGGAATATGATGTTCAAGAGATGGATTTATGTTTGGAAGTAGATTACGAGTTTGAGGAATGTGAAGAAGTAATGGAAAATACATCGCCAAGCGCTTTTACAAGTACTATAAATATAGAGGCGGAACCACAAAAAACAGAAAAAGAAAAATCTAAGAAAAAGAAGAAGCGCGATAAGGAGTTATATCAAGTGGGAAAATTGAAGAACGAACTACCACTTTCCGAACGTATTGGAAAGGACAAGAAGTGTAAGAAACGTAAAGATATAGTCGCTGAAGATGTGGATGCTATATTTGAAGATATAACCATAGATGAGGAAGGAGATTTACGAGCAGAACTTAGCAGAAGACGTGCAGAAAGATTGAATAGAACAGTACCGATTCAATCCGCTAGATTGGTGCAGTCAGCGTTTAAAGGCGTTGTTAATGAGTAAGGAATAATACTGTATACGATATTATATATTCTTATTTTCTTTTATAAGTGTCACTTATTTTGTTTTACGTTTCTTTGTAGAGCTGTGAAAAATAATGCAAAAGCCAATCAGAGGCATGTCATTAATACTGATGAGAAATGTAAGTATTAATTAAATATCTATATACTTTAGCATTAGTTTTAGTGAATCTTTCTTTCTTTTTCATATTTAAATTGTTTTTAATAATGAATGTTCTTTTTTGTAGCTAATCAAAAGGAAGTTAGACGAGTTACTGTACTACATAGATCGTTAGCTGAATTACATGATTCTGAAGGTAATTACAATCTTTTTAAAATGTATGTGAAATATTAATAGTATTTATAAATTTTGACTTACAATACTATTAATTATTTGAAATATTTTTTTATTGAAATAATTATGTATTAGTTCTATTACTTTTCTTTATTATTCTCTTAGTTTTCTGCGTGCGCGTGTGTGTGCGTGCGTGTAAAAAAAAGTAATGTTTATATATAGAACACACACACACACACACAAGTAACTAATAAATAAAAGTATAAACTTTGGAAGTAAGCTCTTCACATGCCAAATATAAAAAATTTGATATATATCCGTAAACCTGTTTTTAGATAAATTTCAAACAACTGTTTATTAATGCAGAATGAAAATATAATGCTTATTATTATTAAAATGGATACAACTCAGAACAACGGATTAATTAAACAAGGATCGATAAGCAATCGCTCCGATTATAAATAGTTTGCATTAGTAAACATTTGTTTGATTGTAAACTCTCGTATACATATATGGGATATGTTCCTTTTAAAACTTTGAATACAATTATTTCCTAAACTCGTTATGTCAAAGAATGTTTTAAGTGGACCTTACAGTGGGTGATAAAATTATTAGAATCATTTGCATAAATTAACTATTTTACGTTAAAGTTGTAATCAATTTTTACATTAAAACAGCGATACTGTATTATTATTTTTTTAAAGAAATATTGATATTTACAAACCTAAAATATACCCTTGGCAACACTGTTTCTCATGTATTGCCATTATCTCTCATTAACGCCATTTAATCAACTCCATTGAGAACTTTTGAGAATTGACAAAAATTTCTAAACTAACTGTATCATCAACGAACATCAATTAATCGTGCATTTGATTAATGTGTGTTATAGGAAATAAACTGCTTAAAATGTATAGAAAGTATGCCCAATTGTAACAAAAGGTGACTTTATTAAGTAATAATTTTATTTTTTACTTTATGATTCATAATTATACAAGATTATCCTTTTAGTGCATATTCATTAAAAATTATTGTATGTACAAAACTTAATATATTGATTTTATTTCTACACAATCTCAAAAACTACATTTTTCAAACTACGGATCTAATAATATTATGATCATCTACTATATACTTTATTTAAAAATAGACCTTTTTTGATAATCACAAATCCTCTCAAGGTGGATGTATCTCCCAAGATTTTAAGGTGACTTTTATTTTTTTTTTTAATAGAGTTATATAGTTTTTATATAGTTTTTTTTACGTATAATATCATTTTTTTTACATAATTAATTTCTCTAATTATTCTGTATATAAAAATATTAAGGTAGAGATACCTGAGATACCTGAGATAAAAAATTAATAGTTTATGAGATATTTTATGTTATATTTTGTTTAAGAAAATATGTAGGCAAAATTGATAATTTGTTAAATAAGTAACTTGTGTTTTCTTTACACCAATTGATTTATCTCATTATTTTGTTTATAAAAGTATTAAGGTACAATTATTAAAAAATTACGAGATATTTAATATTTTATGTATTTTATCAATATGTATATGTGTATCATAATAAAATTTAAAATATCTCGTAAATTGATTTATTATTGATTTTTTGGCATTTCTATC
>NW_017305862.1:36516-38517 GCF_001594115.1 Trachymyrmex septentrionalis | reverse complement strand
ATATATATATATATATAAATAAAGATTACTTTGAAATCTTGGAAGCACATCTGCCTAGAGAGGATCTGTGCCATCAAATATGTCCCCCTCCAAACAAAGTAAGTTCCACTTGAAATATTTTTTGGCATAACGAATAGTTTGGAAGAGGTAATTGCGTCCGAAGTTTCAAAAGAACACACTGTATATGAAGAAAAATAAATATAAAATAAAATTTTACAAACTATTATATTCTTATTTTTCATTTACAGATGAAAGTACTCTTGATTCGAAGGTACCTGTACGTCTCAGATTGGGACTCAATAAGCAAGTGCAAGAATCCAGAGAATCAAAGGTTACTCGTAAAGCAACCAAAAGACAGGGTCGTAAGGTAAAGCACAAAAATCATTTGTCTCTAAAAGATCCTGAATATATTTTGTAGTGTAAATTATGGCTTTATATTTCTACTCTAGATTTATAAGTAGTGTGATATTTATATTTTGTGATACTATCAAGCTAAGTATATGAACAGAAACATCTTAAAATATTGTTTATATTTTCATTGATAATAATAATAGAATGATAGCAGATTTAAAGTTATACACAAATAATGAAATTTTCAAATAATAATTCAATCATTACGTTTTATAATTTATTATAATTTTATGTGAACGATGCAATCTGATGTAAACTGAATAATAATTAACTCTTATAATTGAATTAATGAATTAAATTAACAAATAGAATTTTTTAATGTGCTTACTAATGAAACAGTATCACATTTTAAAAGAAAATACTTTTTATTTATAACGGACGTTATCGTTTTATTAAAAACTATTACCTTTGTGGTATATTATCGCAAAAAATAATTTATCAATCAAATTACGTGAAATTATCTACAGAATAATATTGTGTGCCTTTCTGGTTATTAATATAACCAGAAAATAATATAAATGTCGCGAGATAATTTACGTTATTGAATTTTGTTAAAGGAATGAAGAGCATGTTTTCGTGAAGTAGATATAGATTTTGATAAGATTAAATATTTAAAAAAGTAACAATGTAGAATTTTTTCCAAAAATGGTTTACATTTTATCGCGTAATTCTAAACTCAGTAGAGTTCAGTAGAAAATAAAGATGATTTGTTTTTTGTTTAGGAATAAAATAAATACGCGTTCATCCGATTGCATATTTGTATGAAGAGAGAAAAGCGGTTCAGGTTACCGCTCATTATGTTGTCGGCTCATAGGAAGATGCGCGGATTAACGACTACGTTATCTCGTTTATGAAGCATCTCCTTTTTCTTTTTAAATATAAAGTACAATAACATTTAGTTATTGTACATTTAATTAAAGTAATAATAATACTTCAGAATCCAAATTTCGATATTTTACAATTTAGATGTACTTGATTATTTATCATTATACATTGCTTAGGAAAAATTAATTACGTGTGATTATATTAAATCATTTGTTGTGTTGAAGAATATGTACATAATTTACTTTGGTCGCACACTTAATAAACAAGAATCATTAATATCCCAAAGCTACCTTTTAAAAAACCTAAGCATATTTTACATGAAAATAGTAACGTATAGGTATAATTTTAATTGTATATAATGCTTAATACTGATTAAAAAGAATATGTAGCATAGCTGTAAATTCGATTGCGTGTGGCACCAAATATCTTGTACAAAATATCGCATTAACAAACAAAGAATGCAACTTGTGAAAATTTATTTGCTACGCGACGTATTTTTAATGAAAGCAATCTGTAAATGTTAAGATCTGATCTATGGAATTTTATAAATCGATAATACACTTTATTGTGTACATGTGCTCGTTCTATGGCAATTAAAAAATTTATTGCGTAGTAAATTACCGGATAAAATAATCATTTTTTATGTCTATTTTATGCTGAAGTATACTACATTTATATAAATGTAGTGTATTATTCTTCCAAATTATTTAAAAATTGTATACACTAATTTTATACGTTTGGCGGCAAATTACTGTAAATATTATT
>NW_017305862.1:29319-36069 GCF_001594115.1 Trachymyrmex septentrionalis | reverse complement strand
ACACACACACACACACACACACACACACACACACACACACAGGGTGAGTCATTTTAAGTAATACATTGAAATATCTTGCAAAATGTAAAAGATACGGTTGTTTTAAACAAAAATTGCTCAGTTTCTAGGAGGAAAGAAAGTAAATGAAAGACTTTGATTGTCCTAGAGAAGATGTAAAGTCAAGATTACCTAAAATTTTTTAAATGGAAACCCTAACTTTTTATTTCACATTCATATAGCTGAGACATCAAGACCTTTTCAAAAACACTATAATAAAATAATTTTTCATTGAATATTTTACAAGTTATGGAGCTTAAAAGTTAACAAGTCAACACTGGAAGTGCTCTGTTTGACTACATTAATATTGATCACCCACCAAGCAATTATTATAACTGGTGTCATTTTAAATGGAAATCCCTATTTTTTATTCCAAAAATGAAAAGAGCAGAAAATTTTACGTTTAAATAGGCTGTCAAATTCAGCGTTAACCTGTTAACTTTCAATAATAAGTATTACCCCATAATTTGTAAAGTGAAAAAATGAAAAAATATTTTATATAAAGATTATGCGTTTCACGGGTTTTCTCCATGTCCAGATCTTGGAATGCCAACGTTTCGTGAACCTTGCAGTCCACTTTATCAGGGCGAGGAGCAGTCTGATACTCTCGAAAAAATATTTTATTATGAAAAAGTATTTTATTATAGTGTTTTGAAAAGGTCTTGATTATATGCAAGGATGGGCAATATTTGGAAGACATGTATTTAAAATACGTATTTAAATACATTTTTGTATTTTGTATTTTAAATCTTTTTTTGAGAGTATTTTGTATTTGAATACAATTTTTTAAGTATTTTGTCCACTCCTGATTATATGAAATAAAAAATTGAGGTTTCCATTAAAAAAATTTTAAGTAACTTTGACCTAACTTTAAGAACATTTTCTCTAGACCAACCGAAGTCATCACTTTCTTTCCCCCTAGTAACTGAGCAACTTTTGTTTAAAACATTTTTCGGTACTTTTTATATTTTTCGAGATATTTCAATGTATTACTTAAAATGACTCACCCTGTATATATATATATATGTGTGATGTATGTGTGTGTGTGTGTGTGTGTGTGTGTGTGTGTGTGTGTGTGTGTGTGTGTGTGTGTGTGTGTGTGTGTATGTACATATAAAAGTGATAATATTAATCCTTAATACACATCTTTGGGTCATCTTTGTGTCCTGCGCATTTCTTTTCTTTGAAATACTAAGAGCAACTGGTCAAATACCGATCTCTTTTCTATTCCTAAAAAAAGTTTGGCATCTAGAGAATAAGTTTTGTGCGTTGCCAGCCTCAATTCGTGCGTATCCTTTAACTGCCGTAACTCCGAAATTCACCTTTGGGTCACAAATGACTCAACATGTGTGTACAGAGCGTACATTTTGTGTAACTACAAAATTTTTATTTTTTTTCTTATTTTTAATTAATTTTCGGTTGTATTGTGGAAATATTTCGCGAATTATTAAAAAAAAAATTTAACCTTAGAATAACATATTAGCCCTTAATAAACACGATTTTTGGCACTCTTGTGCTAGCTATAATCAGTAATATTATATTATGTTGTCTGTAATGTTATAAAGGACATTATTATAAAGAGCATCTAAATAAATTATAAGTTTTGTTAACACAATAGCAATAATAAAATGCATTGTTCGAAGTGTAAATGCAATATATCTTCAATTTCATTAGCCATTCAATAATCATTCATGCATATTTAAAAAAATATCATTTTCAGATTACTCAATAACTAAACTTTTTGGATAACCGACACTTGAACCTTTTTTTTGTAGTTTGGAATATCAATTTTAAGATATTGAACTATATTTTTCTTTTAAACATTTTTGTTTTAGAGTTTCATATTTTTATATAAAACAGTGCATTTTTCTCATTTTATTAATTATATTTAGTTATAACAATTTATCTATAATTTATGTATAACTATATAAATACTTTCTAAAGATGTCAAAATATATGTAAAAATCATTTAATAATTTATATATACTTGTAAAAGTGACGAAAATTAATTCAGGACATGAATGATCGAACATGTGTAGTAAGGGTGCCAAAAACTAAGGTGTGTATTAAGGGTTAATAACCACATATGCGTGCCTTTATTTATATTTAATTAAAAATATGTAAATGTTTTTTTTTTAATAGAGTAAACACGTTAATACTATAAACACGCTGGCTAAAACGAACATTTTTAGCATCCCATTATATTTACACATCGTACAATATATGTGTAAATCTGTGACATCAACTCTAAGAGTTGTGTATCTTTATAGCTAGAACTATAACGAAAGACTGAAATGGAATTATAAGCCTTAATCAGTCTATAAATGTTGTGTGATATTTGAAGGGATTTTTATAGTTTCCCTTATGCGCGTTTCGATTATCTTAGAATAACACAGACAGTTATGCGTAATAATATTTAAAAGACGGATTAAATAATTTTTATTACATTTATAAATGGAGTAATTTTATGTATGCAAAAGTTTTTCTTAAATATTTAATTATAGCACATATCAAAAATATTTTATATATATTATAAATAATCTTGACAAATAATTTATACAAGTAAATTTAACAAATAATAATATATAGATGTATTTATTTCAATAGCATATTTTAAGATAACGTATTTTGCAACCGTTGTCTGCCGCTTAAATTTTTTAACTTAATATAAAATTTGAGAAGAATATTTATTGTTTTATATATATATATTTGTGTGCGTGCGTGTGTGTGTGTGTGCGTGCGTGCGTGCGCGCGCGCGCGCGTGTGTGTGTGTGTGTGTGTGTGTGTGTGTGTGTGTGTGTGTGTGTGTGTGTGTGTGTGTGTGTGTACATATATGTATCGCAATTATATTTCATTTCAACTTCTGTGTTATTCTATGATGCAATCAAAAACTGCGATCAAATCACGAGTCTAATTGTTAATAATTGTTTAATTTATTAAATTGATTTTGTCATAGGTAAATACAAATGGGAGTAATTTGTTGATAATCTTTATAACATTATATAATTGGATATTATTATAACTTATTATTATCTTATTAATATCATATCTGTAATTGATTTTAATTTGTTTTTCATTTTTTATATTTCATTATTAATGATAATTCTAGGTCAATGTTATAAAAAAATTTAAATTGAGATTTTTACATTTACTTTGTGTCATCCTTTTAGTTCAAAACAACATTTACAAGTTTATTTCGTGACTAATTTCTATATTTTAAAAGATTATAGATTAAGAGAAATTTTATGCGTTATATTTGTGTATATTGTAGAAAAATTTTGTATCTTATATTTATTATCAAAATGTTTAACCATCTGTAATTTACCGCGCGAACGCTTGTGCGTATGAATGTACCTATTTATATATCTATAAGTATATTTGTACTTATACAAATCTTTTCTACAAAAAGAACAAAAAGATTATCGTATACTTCCTACTTAGATGTAGTGACGTTGATATCAAGAACGAAATATCAGTGAGGTGTGTTTCCTACGTCACTTAGACTTAATTGAAAATCTTTTATTTCAGAAAATATAAAATAAAATATTTTTCCAGCTACTTGTCGACTATTTCTTTTTGTACCGAAAACGCCTCAAGTCCCTGGCTATTCAGCTCTCATGTTGTCTTTTATCTTGTTATAAATCGTGCGATATTATTTGACATTGAGTGAACGACATTGCGCTTTATGAATATGTATAAGAAAAAGTTCTTTCCGTTCAGTCACGCAAAATAGAGATGTGAAAACTAAAGAATTAAAAGTGTAGGTAATATTTGAAATACAGTGCGAGCAAACAGTGAAAGTTAGTAGTTTCATGTCAATTACAACCGATTGTAATTATATTATGCATAAGCTGCATCAACTTTAAATTATTGTAAATATAATACAAATGATCATGCAAAAAAAAATTTTTTAAACTAAAATTATAATATTTTATTTGATAATGATAATATTAATATGTACTATTTAATAATCATTTTAATAATAATAGAGAATATGTAGAAATAGTTTTTATTTAGATCTTTTGCAAGTAAAATTAGAAATTTTCATATTATACGTAATTACTGTTTTTTATATTGCTTTAATTTTAAGAAATGACGGAAGAAAAATAGTTAGAAAACTTATATGCAATTTTATTTCGCGAAACATTAAATCTGCTTATATTTTCAATATAAAAAAATCACTAATGCTTATTTCCATCTATAAATATAGATTAACTTTAATCTCTGTTCGACTTTTTCTAATTCTAAAGATTAGATAAAAATGAAAAATAAATTGAATCAAAATCAAAGTTAATCTACATCTATGGAAACGGGCATAAGAGGTAAGGGATAGAACAATCTATTTGACGGTTCAAAAATTGTACGAAAAATTATCCAGAATGATCAATACGCGATTTAATGATTGAATTATTAAAAGAATTTTCTTGTGCCTAGAGTGACGTATACTCTTTTTTTTTTTCGAGCGTCCGGAAACGTGCGGACAGATTTTTAATGTGTACTCTTTTTTTGTACTACTTTTGGGACTTTGGAGCGAGCTAGAGGATCGGAAATTATTAAGTCAGTGTGACACTGTCAAAAAATATATCAACACATAGTACAGGATATGCATTGGAATAAGGCATTAAGACCAAATCGGCATAAAATCATCATATTGATTTACAAATTAAGATGCTGATTAGTCATTAGGTTTATTCACGTTTGCTTATACTTTTTGCTCTCTCTCTCTCTCTCAGCAGCTTCACTTTTTCTTTTTTCAACGTTCAAAATAATCTATCTTATTTTAAGTTTAGAAATTTTTCACGGAAAATTATTTGATTTGTATATGTCTAAATGAATTTAAACGAAGTTTAAAAGAAATATAAAATAATACAGGATCTCAGATCAACAATGTCTGCTTCTATTTTATTCTTCGTTTCCCTTTTTTTTTTTAACTACTTTTGTACCACTTTTTCATGATAAATGTCCTTCACGTGCATTGCATCTGATCACCCTACTTGTGATCTGCCTTGCATATCTTTTATATCCGACTGAGATGGGAGGGCCTGTTTGATTAGTAGTTCCAGAACACCCTGTGTGTAGCCGGAGTAGATTACAACGGCGCAGACGGGCGAAGTGGTTGCGGATGGTGCAGGCGCAGACGCGAACTGCCTAGTAAACTAACAGAGGCTTTTACGAGACTGGGCTGGCAATCAATGGCATGACAGAATGCTCGTGACCAAGTTCTCTTTGACCACAGTCCGTGCAGTGCGCGCAGAGATTACAGTTTCTCACCCACTCTCTTCGGGGTGTGCGAAGAATAATGCGCGCCGATACCAGCACATTCTCGCGTGCATGACATGCGAATCCTCGAAAATGAGATCGCGCGGGTGGCTCGCGCAATAAACGCTTCGTAATAAGCTGTGCACTTCTAATAGCGATGAATCGCGGCTACTTTGAGTTAATTAATTAATTAACGGGCGAGTTACTAAGTAACGTAGCGTCGAGCGAGCGAAACTCAGGGAGTATCTCGTTTCTACTCGATCGACACGAGTCTGCGATCTGTATAGCGCGACATGCCGTTGTGACATCGGTCGTCCGTGATAAATCGACGAACTAAGCGGTTAGGATCACCGGGTGGACCATGAACCATGGATACGCGGCTCGAGAACGACGCGACTTCAGAAGAGAAGCGTAAAGAAGGTATGTGCGACGTTATTCTACACTTCGAGCTCGACTTCTCTTTTATTCTTCAATCCGATGAAATCCGGGAATGGACATGCGGCTTTTTGCGACAATACGGAGTTGTCTCACCGTTATTATTAATTATTACTAATTATTATTAATTGTTATTAATGACGAGGTGAATTACTTTGTTTACAACGTCGGCGAAGCAGTAAGTGTCGAATCCTAAAATGATCCAGGATGCTTACATTACGGTTCTCGAAATGAAGTGAAAATTATGAAAGTGAGCAAATTTACTTGTTTTGACCAATGAAGTTATTAATATATCCAATAAATTCGCTTACTTTTATACGTTTTTTTTTTACTTCGCACAACACTTTTGTAATAAATGCCTTCAGTTTTGAAATTCTTGTTAAAATTAGTACGTATGTCTATATGTGAACTATTTTCGAAAGGATGATTTTTAATGATTAATTTAACACGCGCGGAAAAAATTGTTGAAATTTTCAGATTGAATGGAAGGGCGGGATTTTGAGTTCCCTTCTATCAAAATATTTGATGATATGTGCGACAATTCCCGGATTTATTCGCCGAGCGCATGCCTTTATCCGAAATCTGGCCTTTTGTAATTTTCGCTAATAATCGCTCTCTCAATAATTGTGCTAATGATGCTCTCATACTTAATGCAGCGCAATGTAAAATCCGTGCTTATCCTGTCGAGAACTTGCCAATTAATTTCTAACATCTAACATTTGCTAGCTAAAACGCAATTCATTCGCTTCATTTCAGGGCTCAAAACCGGCTTAATTGTACAAACATTGTATTATATGTACAAGCGTATAATGTGTGGTATACATGTAGCTCCAAACATATCGGAATTGATTTCGTCTCAACTAACAACTTTGCTTTGTTGAGATCAGATATCGAAGCTCGCGGAAGTGGTCTCCGTGTTTGTTCGTGCCAAATCGATACGCAAAACGAGCGGTGGTGCTTATAACGTTGGACATTTTTTCTTATCTAAATTACAATATA
>NW_017305862.1:14286-29219 GCF_001594115.1 Trachymyrmex septentrionalis | reverse complement strand
TATATATATATACCCCTCGGCTTCGTATAAACCCTCGCTTCGACTTGGAATATATTACAGCGATAACGTATCGTTCAACAGAGCAGAGATCTTTATTGTCGCTAAACTTGCAATTGTTAGATTATTGTAACGAGAGTATCGGGCCAGCGAACGGAAACAAGTCCCGGATATTTATGGGCGTTGTTGCATGTGCGAAGCGGCTCTTGTGAACGCTAAAGCGTTTACCGCTGATGCACACCCTCATGTCCCGGAGATCAACAAGTACATGCAGTAGGGAAGTCGCGATGTGCACCAGGTGCTTCGCATGAATCGGTTTCAACCTTGTATAGCCCAGTGTAACGTATTGCGCGGCTTACGTTAAACGCAAATCTCTCTTTCTAATGACATGTTTCAAAGAACGCGCTTAAGCCATGGGTAGCGGAGGAGTTGGTGAAGTACCAACGATATTTCACCCCCGACGATTGCGTACGTCGAATATAACCTTCGTCGAAGATCAACAGACCCACGGTCCGTTCATCACTCCCATCCAGATTGCGCTCCACGCTTCAGGTAAATCTGCGCGTTGATGTATAGATTGCCTTGGACCGACCTCTATCCCCCCCCCCCCCCAAGTATCCTTTCAATCGCAGGTACTGAGGGGTGAAGCTAAGGAAAGCGATGGCTTATTGATAACTACTATCGCGAATAATTATTCGAGATTTTGAAACATTGAAGATTAAAGAATTAATGAAGTGTGTGTGTGTGTGTGTGTGTGTTTCAGTAATTTTTAATCTCATCTCTATCTTAATAAAATTTTATGCTAAAATTTTAACGATAAAACAAAAGACTTAAACAATAAAATAAAATTTTGTCGCTTTTTTTTAATTGGATGCCGTCACAAAACAGTGTTTCCATTTAATTGCAAAATTATATACTGCACTCTATCGATGTCGATGAGAAGTAGATGAATAATTTCAAATTTTACCAAATTTTTCCGAAGCAAATTATTGATTTATTTGACATCGAACCTGTGACTGGAAGAAGATACAATGGATTTAAGATGATATCCTGCATAATTATCATCGCGCGCGCGACAATTGCATTTCGATATCAGTTGGAGAATGCAAAGTCTAGCAACGATGGATTTACACACGTACACAAAATAGCGTAGCATCTATAGTATTTATATCCAAGAGAAGAGAAATTTAGAATTTTAAGAAAGCCTGACGTATCAGCTCTTTAGTAATGAGTTTTAGTATTAGTATTTTCTCGCATTATATTATTATTGAAGTGCTCGCATGATATACGCATAACATTTCGCTGAGCATATTTCGCCTATGTATGATTCAAATAAAACTGCAAAATTTCAAAATTAGAACACGCTTATATTAAATTAAAGAAAGTCGCACATAAAAAATGTCTTTAAAAATTATTTCCTACACATAGAAATAAGTGCGTGCGCACACACTTTACGTAGCTTTTTATTTCAGACAGAAGAGCCAGATAAAAATAAAAATTTAATTAAAAATATCAATTTAATTGACTTAATTCAAAAATAAATTTAATCCTAACTTTTTTTCATTATCCAAAATATATAATCCACAACAATCTATGGATAGTTAGTTAAAATATACGCTGTCTAAAATTCTCTTTAGGCACGAATAAATTTAAATAAAGGTATTGCGAGACACCATATTATGAGACGAAGTTTCAGAAAGAACGTCAATATTTCAGGATGCGAGCAACAGCAGGGTTGCAGCGTCGTCGACGGATGCGGCGATTCTGCGCCAAGTTGTCGCACCCTAGAGGCTACCGGAAGTGCCGGCAGCGGTGGCGATAGTGGGACCGGCAGTGTGCAAACGACAGGCCAAACTCAATCATCAACTCATGTGACCTCTGCTCCGATAGTTCAGCAATCGCAACAACTAAGCTCGATTTCAGCCTGCGTCGCTTCCTGTTGCGCGGAAAGCGCGAAGAAGGTTGCGTCTTTAACATGAAATTGCGGATAGTAGATGAAACAAAATAGAAATTAGATAAAACTCTAATGATTAAATGAAAATCTCAACTTAATACTCAAAGTATTACGTTTATAATGTTTACTGAAACTCATAGCGAATTCAATCAAACGCACTAGTGCGCATTAGTTTATAAATATTAAAGTCACCGTACTCTGATTTAATCTAACTAGAAGTAAAATGCAAATATTTCGAATTATAACATACAAATTTTACTTAACAGCACAATAAAATATATTGACGATTTAACGGTTTAATTCGTTTTTATATTTATATTAAACACATTTTCACGTTAATTTGTATACGTTAATTTATGACGGCTTTAATGTGCACCAATACGTACTGAGGACATTTAACCCGATAAAATTTGTTTATGCATGAATATATACAAATATATATAAACATATATAAACATGTATAAATTTTTATAAATCTGTATAATTATATATGAAATATGTCTATACATCCTTTTTTTTGTAAATTACTTTTCAGTGTATTAAAAATAATAAGAATAACATAAGAAAACATTAAACATAATTAAAAGGATAATTTTTGCATTAATTGTTTTAGAAAAAATCAAGTTTGGAAAAATGTAAAAAAAATTGCTTATACATATAATTATATGTATATAAAATTATATAAATTATGTTTTTGTATGAGCAATTTTTTTACATTTCTCTAAACTTAATTTTTTTCTAAAACAAATAGTGCAAAAATTATCTCTAATTATTTTTTACATTTTTACATTATTATTATTTTTATTACGCTAATAAGAAATTTTACAAATAAAAAACTGTTGTATATAACATGTATGGACATATTTCACATATATATATAATTATACATGTATAATTATAATTATATGTTTATAAACATTTATACATGTTTATATGTATATTTATTACATATATGTTTATGTATATTATTTACATATATACAGAGTGTCCGGAAAATACTTCAGGAAGTGATTTGGGATCCAAAAAAAAGGAAACAAGGTATATAAACATAGATCCGGTAATAAGTCGTTTCAGAGTTGTAATCACTTTTGTCAAAAAATTGTAATTTTTTTTTCACAATTGCAATCATAATTTATTTTATAATGTTTTAACATAAATAACTATATTTTGGACTATTTTGGCGTTAGAATACACCACGTGGAGGCATAATCCGCTTGGTATTCTTCTCTTAGCAAAGTAAAAAAAATGTTTAAATTAAAAAATTAAAAAAAGAAAGATGCCGGAGCGGATTATGCCTTCACGCAGGATGCCTACACGCATCCTGGGTAACACCAATATAGTCCAAATGTAGTTATTTATGTTAAAACATTATGAAATAAATTATGATTGTAATTACGAAAAATAACCCAGATAGTAAAATGTTAGCACGATGCTATTTCATTATTAGGTTTTGATAAAGTCTTTATCAAGTACTCATCAGGACCTGATGAAGCTATCCGAATGAGGACTCGACTACTGTGCTGCGTGACTGATCACGACACGATGAACTTATCTTATCAGGATCTGATAACGAAATAAAGTCAATCTGATTAGGACCTGCTAAAATCCCTAGATAAATTTTTAGTCGAGAATCACTTTCCAAAGAATTGCGGGCAATTTTCCGAACATCCTATATATATATATGCATGACAAATTTTTTACCAGGAATTGAATTCGCTGCTATTACAATATATATCTTATATATCAGAAATATTTTTTGTATTAATTGATATATGCAAAAAATCATATATTTGATCAAAGTAGATTCTATTAATAGAATTATGAATATTATTAAGTATTAAGATCCGCTTCGACTAAATTCATAATTCTATTAATAAAATAGATTATTTTAATATATTTTAATGACATATTCTATTAATAGAATTATGGATATTATTAAGTATCATGATCCGCTTTGACCAAATATATGATTTTTTTGCATATATTAATTATTTAATGCAAAAAACATTTACATTACAATAATAATATTTATAATAATATTCTAAATCAAATATATTTTCTAGTTCTATAAACTGCGTGCCGATTTAAAGTTTGTCAAACTTAAAACGTCATCATATAATATAGAAATAATTATTATACTACTTATATAATATTGGAAATTATATTACTATATATAATATTACTATAATTGGAAATAATATTTTACAAATTATATTACTAAATATTATAAATTACATCTTAGGACATCCATCCTGGAAAGTCATCCATCCGAGATCCAAATTTAAACTAGCTTAGATGATATTTCTCATAATAAATTCTTTGCAGTGTTTTAAAATGTAATTATTAACACTATTATTAAAATTGATCAATGTTATTTGTGATATTATTTCCAGCTTCAATTTACGATTACGTTTTAAGTCCAACATACCGAATCGATGCGCAGTTTATAAAACTGAAAAATATATTTGAGAATTTAGATATAAATATTATTAAGCATTAAGAGCCACTTCGATCAAATTTAGAATTCTTTCTCTTTATTTTTTTTCTCTTATTCTTTCTCTTTATTTGTGTTATTTTATCGATCGATTTTTCCACTTATTATTGACACATGCATTTTATTCGATTATTTTTATAAGAAGGAGAAAATTTTATTACTTCAGCTATATATATATCAAAAAGGGACGGAGATTACTCTTATAATTGCAGATCTATTTCGGCGTGTGCGTGACGATATGTGTAACCGCGAGTTGGGTTGGCGCGACTCATTGTATTAAGTATTTGTACTTTCGTAAATCAGATAAGATCTCGGAGACGTCTGAATCCGTAAATTCCTCTGTGAGCGGACTTCATCATCAACATGTAAGTTTATTTCAATTTTCTTTTAACTTTTTCATCTCTCTCTCTCTCTCTCTCTCTCTCTCTCTCTCTTCTCTCTTCTCTCTCTTTCTTTTTCTCTGCCCCTCTTCCTCTATCTCTAACGAGATGATGTTAAGGCAATTATTATCTTCAGATCATTCTTCCATACGATGCGCCCTTCTTTACGACGTGGTTTTGTACCAATTGGGAAATCTTATACTTTCCGGTATACTTCATTTGTTGGGCTGCGAGAAACAAGTGCGCCGCCCCTTCGGAAGTAATAGCCGAGAGTCTCCGCGGTTTCCGTGATAAGGGTTTCACTGGCGGCCGCTTCTTAATTAGGTGCAGTCTTTTCTGCAGCTTATGGGTTATCACGAATTACTTGTATATACTCTCGCTGAGAATACTGCTAGCCACGGACGTGATGGCACTATTTGCAACCAATGTGTCATGCGTCTACCTACTCTCGTGGGTTATTCTTCATGAACAATTCGTGGGTGTGAGGGTGAGTAGATGTAAGAAAAAAGTTCAATTTTTATTCTAAAAATATGTAGTTCCAATTTGTTAAAATTTTATTTTACTTACGTTAATATATTAATTTATTAAATACACGAAAGTTACTTTTATGAAGAATATTGTATCTTTTTATAAATCTAACGTATAAATAATGTTAAAAATTTTTTAATGGCGTTTTTGTGTCTAATATTGTATATTGTACGCTTATGTATCTTTATATATACAAATATACATATAGCTAAAATGTATTCTGCATGAACTTTGCGTACTTTTATAACAGAAAGTTTCAATTATATTTTTTATTATATTAAACTCAACATAAAGTTATTCTAATTATTTACAGATAGTCGCGGTGATCCTCTGTAACACTGGTATTGCGCTTTTAGCTTACATGGACGGAATAACTGGAAGTCCAACGCTAGGAGGTGTCGTTTTAGCTACAGCAGCGGCAGCTGGCTCTGCCGTTTATAAAGTAAGCGCAATATCTTGTGAATTATATTGCAGTTGTAACGATATAGTTGTGTACGAGATATTAAATTTTTAAGAGTGTTTTGTTCATTCAGGTCCTCTTTAAGAAAGTAATAGGAGAAACTACGTTCGGCCAAATGTCTTTCTTTTTCTCTCTTATCGGTTTATGTAACGCCGCCTTGTTATGGCCAATTTGCCTGGCTCTGTATTTTTCTGGGGTGGAAACCATACCCTGGGCAAGATTACCTTGGGCAGCTTTACTCTCTGCCAGCATCCTTCATTTAGGTCTGAACTTGCGCTGAACTAGATTACTATTCGATACAACATATATGTACATCTGTAACGAAATGTACTTTGAATGATTTAATTGTTCACAGTTGCGAATATGCTCGGCAATTTCAGCATCGCGATCACCTACGACCTGTTCATTACTCTTGGATTAATAACAGCTGTACCTGTATCTGCTGGTAAGTAAAACACACACACAACTATTATTTTAAAATAATCGTAAATTAACAAATGGCTGTTTTGAATAATATATCAATAATTAAAAATAAAGATCTATATTTATAGAAAGGAAGTAGAATTTAAAAAATATCTTTTATTTGAAAATATATAAACTTTGAATATAATATTAATGAAATTACAAATAAAGAATTATCTCTTCACAAGAATTACAGCTCCAAGAATAAATCGAAAGAAAATAAATTGTGATAAATATGCCGATGAGGAGGGGACTCGTCCCGATGACCATAGCATATATCAAGAAAGTTATTAACAAAAAAAGTTTGAAAAACGATTTCTCTTTTTACTAGATTTAAATAAAAATTTTCTGTTTCGAAATATATATTTTACGACTGTCCACGTAAAGTGAGTTCCATATCCCACCTTTTCTCCTGTCAAGGAACGTTCGACTTTTTACGCGAAGTAAGATCCATCTGCAGGAAAAGTCATTACGCCCTTTGGCAGGAAGAAGGGGAGGTGGGGTGAAATCCACTTCGCGTGGAAAGTTATTATATACACAGAGGAAAGTATAGGATTGTTTTTAAATATTGTAAGTGGCAAAAATAAGAGAGACGTTGTTTTTTAAACTTATTTTATTAATAACTTTTTAACGAATAATGAGCGACGGCTAAAACCTGTTGGAGGCTACTCATAATCTGGATAACATATATTAAAGTTAAAGTCATCAGAGCGGGCTCCCTCCATCGATATATTTACTTAAAATACGCAATATACAAACGTTTCGATCCTTGATTTGATCCTTTTCAATGCGTTGCAGATAAATACTTGCAATGATAAGACAGATATTAAAAAAAAGTTATCTTTTTATTTCATTGTTATTTATAAAATCTGTTGCTTAACTAATCGTTAATATAATTGTGCAGCATTGGACGTTATTTTTTATGGAGCGTACTTCATGGGCATGAAATTAGCAGGCATGATCTTCATAGCGGTGGGTTTCTTCCTCGTAATGTTCCCGGATAATTGGCCAGATTACATAACAAGACTTCTTCGGTATGTTTTCTCAGTCTGTATTCTATATACAACGCGTTTCTATGGTATGCACTTTTAATTCGGAGTTCATTTAATTTATCTTTTAGTCTTTAGTTTCTCTAGGAAAGTCTTCGTCCGTCCAAGACAATTTGTGTCTCTCTCTATATACATCTACTTTACTTTTGCAACAATATCGAACTGTTGTCTTTTACCTTATTTGGCACCAGAATAGAAGCAGCGCGTAGTCTCACTTAAGTAGGATATGCTTGACTTACTTATCTATATGTATATATAATATATATATATAATATATATATAATATATATATTTACTATATATCTACTGCCTTAGTTTTGGCGATTTTTTCAAAGCGTAATAAAATACATTTTATAAATCGCTTTGGCAAAGTAACATAGATCGTTTCCTAGAGAACTTTATACGCCCGTCTTCGCAAAACGTACATGGTTTCAATAAATCCCCCTTTCGTCGCGAAACGTACCTGATTAAACGCGCGACGATTACGAAAATATAGGAATCTTTTATGAATTTACTTTATTATATTATTTGCAAAATTGTTTTTTGTTTCGGAAATCTTTAAGTTTCAATATAGATTTTGCGTTTAAACAATTTTTACAATTTGTTTTGCCTCTCACCAGCCTTTACTTCGCAGCTTCGCAGCTAAATACATGCGATGACATTTTCAAATCATACGAGATTGATTTTGTTTTACTGCATAAATACGAATTTAATTATGTCGACTTATGTCAAAGCATATTGCAGTTTTCTTTCGCATTTAGAGGCAACTCGAGCACACGCTTTACATAAAAATTAAAAGCTAGCACTGATATTGTTTTACAGGATGCCTGGAATATGCAACAGGTTTAAAGAATAATTAAATTAATATATTTGATAGCAACAATATAAATAATGACAATGTAACCGGCATAAAAAGCTATTTACTACACTTTATAACTTTTTTCTAAACTAATGATAGATGCATTAATATTTGATGCATTATGAAATATGTTAATTAATATAAACCAAATTTTTAACTTTTCTTATTCTTTTCTTATTATTATCAATTTTGTTATTTTGAAAGCAATTTTAAAAGCACTCTGGTGCGTATTTAAAATAAATTTTGTAATTTTATATTTGCTATTTTTTATAATATTTTATATGGTTATATGAACAGCTCGAGCAGTTCCCCAGTTTACACATAAATTTAAATAAATAATATTTTTTAGTGTTATTTTCGTATTTTAATATTTGAACATTTAAATTCACACACCAAATTTATTTGAATTGATGGAATTCGTTTACATACTAATAAATTTTTTAGCTTTTTATTATATAAGAATATTATACTTAAATACTATCTAAATATCTGCTTTCTTATTGTTAATAAGAATTACACAAAAATATATGTGATGATATTTACAGAAGTGTTTATTAAAATAACGTAACATATTTTCGGCAGTTAAAGAATTTGAACTGTTTAAAAAAAAAATGGATTAGGAGAATAAATGATTCAATTAGCTTAAGTTGCTTGTTGTATTGTCTTTGAAATCAATCATTTCATCATTCGCTTCCCAACAATCAGGATCCATTATATGCTGTTACAGAAACGTAGTCCTCATGAGTCACAGTACAAGGTAAGAAAATACATCCCATATGTCTTGCCCATCTGGTCTTACTGAAAATTCATCCTTTCTCTCAAAACTTTTTGACTTACTATTCAAGTAGTATAAAATTATAATAAAATAAAAAAGAAAGTCTATATATATATATATATATATAAATAACGCAAAAATTGAAATATTAAAATCAAATATGACTTTTTAAAAATACTTAAATTTATATAATAAGAAGGTATATTAATTCTAGCGTTTTCCGAAAACGATCATGACGTACAGATATTACTAATACAAAGATTCATGTTCGAATTAATAATTAGAATTTTACTCTATTGCATATAACAGAGATAAATTGTTATTTATGGAAATAATAAAAGTAATGAATACATTTACAAGAGAATAAATATTATTTTGGAGTCATTAATTCACTTGCGATGAATTTTCTGTAAAAGAGCAAACGGTATAAATGTCGATAGGCGCATGATTTATAACATTTTTTCAATTTCTTCTTCATTCTGCATGCGTACGTTGAAGCTTGGCGTACTTTTCATTGGCTTATTTTTTTAAAGCAAATCGGCATGCCTCTTCTTCACGCTTCTTTTCCCCGATATTATTTTTCTTTTAATCATTCAGTTAGCTTTGATGCATTATGTGTCTGTATTAGCCATTTTTATACCAAACCCCTATTCAAAATTGGATTGTAAGACAGATTAGATTCAAAATTAATTCTGTTGCCCTCGAAAATCTTAAGAGATTGCTTGTCTTAACGGTCGTACTCGTAAAGCATCCTGGAACGGTGTACCTATTATTTTACACTCAATATACATATAATTTAGTCACGTGCTCTTGTTCGTCCATTATCTCATCTGATTAATTATATAGTAACTTGATCATAGAAATCTTGCGACATTTATTGCAAATTATTTGTATGCAAGCCATAATTTTTCTATTTAAAAATACCAATTAATTTTTCTTTTAGAAAAAATGTGAGATAAAAAGATAAATATTTTTTTGGAAACAAAGAATAATGATAGAAACCGATAAAAATAAAAATTAGATGTATCGTGTGCATAACTAATTTCCAAAGAAATAAGCATTACCGTTCTAACATCATAAAACAGCATCATAAAAAGACTAAAGTACGTATTAGATGTATAAATTAATCCGGTGCTTTTACATTTCATGTCTTATAACTCCTTTTAAAACTAAACAATTTGTCGCCTTTTTGTAAGTGTATACACTAAGTAATTCTCACTTTAGATTTGTCATATCGCATACTTTAACATGCTCCAACTTAAATGAGATATGTATATATTATAGTAATATATATGTACGAGTATACATATATATTACTATAATATCTAATCATTCAATTATAATACAATTAATAGCTTGTGATGAAAGGCTGGAGAATCGCTAGATTTCTATGACACAGATGCCCGCGTCCTCCACCCCAACCTACCCAAAGAGTTAACGTGAGCATATGGAGAGAACATATAGATTATAGAGTCTTTAAGTACGAGGGAAATTCGCGTATCGAGATATTCAAGCAACACGCGACAGCCCCTACCGATTATGTTAAAAAAAAAAAAGACCAACGAGACCGCGCTGCGAGACATACTGTCGAGAGGAGCCACTGCAGGTCTACCCCCGTACGAAGATAATCGAGAAATCGACTTATGAGAGTCTCGGACTTGATATATATACGCAGTACCACGGGGGGCGGCCAGCAACGCGGCAGCAGGAATATCCTTAGAGGTCGCAGAACATCCCTTCAGCAACGTCAGCACCGTCTGAGGAGCTACGGCGTTTCTGCCGCACATGGAGATGGTCAGACGCTGCTGCCGATCAGCAACAACAACAACAACAATAGCAGCAACAGCAGCAATCAGCCTGCCATTCTTCGACATGTTAACAACAACCCTCAACAATACAGCTCGACCTCTGAAACCCAATCACGCCGTGTCCTTCCTTCTACCTCGACTTCCATCACCTCGACCACCACCGTCGTCAGCAACAGCTATTCGCATGATCCTCGTAATCAACATCAAGGTATGAGAACAATCAGGCTGGTGGCGAAGCCACGCGTGACGCGGTAAGAGAGAAATCAGGTAGGAATCAGGTGCAGGAAGTGATCAAGATCAAATCGAACGTGATCGTGATAGTTGGCTGGCGACGAGTAGCACCGTGTAGAGTTTTGTTGTAACGCTCGAGATACGAAATATGCTGGGTAATTGAGCAGGGATTTGCTAGTGAGTGGCAGTCGCAAATCATCTTGAAAGCGCTGAATATTGAGTTGCATAATGTTATAATTGCTATTTAAGCTAACGCCTAAGTGATTAATGTAACGTAGTATAAACGCCGAACGCTAATTGCGAGTATATACAGGGTATTTTAAATTAAGAGTATCACTTATTTATATTTTTTCCTCGTTGTCACTCAAAGTATCTTTTACATGCAATATTATATTTTTTACAATATTAAATATTTTACTAAGAAATAACAAAAAACTTAAAATTACGATAAAAACAGAATTTAAAATTAAAGAAAATAATAAGATTGTCTTGTCTATTTAAACACACATTGAAAGTTATTCTCTACATTTATCTTATTTTTTTTTAATTCACAAAATTTTAAGTGTCGAAGTTTTCATACTTCCACACAGACAGACGTGTGTATAACTTTAAATTAAAAAATGTTCAATAAAAAAGCGTAAGTCAGTTGTGAGGGGCCCTGTATATCGATATGAAAGCATATGCGTGTGATGCGTGCAATGAGGAATGCCTTTATAAAATTATAAATTTCTTCGCATCTATTTATCTTAGCTCATAGTGATCGATCTGTTTAGTATCCTGTTCCGTGAATGTTGCAGGTATTCGTAAATGTTACAAGTTATTTTTATTTTTATCGTATACATATATAATCGTCCGTGTTTCCCACATCAATTTTTGGAATGATGCATAGTGACATGTGTCATGCTGTTCGGTATTCAATGATATAATTACTGTTGTCATTCAGTTTGTTAAATGTATATTTTGCAAAACGAAACGGACAATCCCATATAATTAATTATATATTTGGTTATATGTATATTTGTTATATAAATTCGACTATATTTGATCAGAAAATTTTTTGCTATTTATTAAATAAGACGTAATAAAGTTATATAATATTTCCATATAATATAATGGGATATCCGTGACTTTTTGCGTTGGATATAAATTTGATTTCGCGTGGTGATTTTCTACAAATACTATAATATAATAATAAAAATACATAGTAGACATAAAGAATTTTAAATAAAGATAGGAATGTAATTCAAATTTTTTAATTTATACACATTGAGAAACATTTTCAAATTAGAAATAATATGATAAATTAGATAATAAATTAAATTTATAGTTTTTTGTTTTTGAAATATACTATAATATACATTAGCGTGATCCAGTTTTATTAATTCACTATAATATCTCAAAATCTTTAAATTTAAGACAAAAATGTTTAAAAAAAAAGTTGCTTAGTTATAAGAGGGAAAGAAGATGGTGATTGGTTGACTTTGAGAAGAGATGTCTTTAAGATCCTCAGATCAAGGTTATTTAAAATTTGTTAATGGAATTATATTTTTTTATATATAATATGATTTTTCTTTCTAATTCTTTATAGTCTGCATATAAAAATATTAAGGTAGAGATACCAATAGTTTACGAGATATTTTATATTTTATTCTGGCCAAATATTGCCATGAGAATATTTTAAATATCTCGTAACTATTGGTTTTTTTTTTATTTCTACCTTAAATTAATATTTTAATTTATATGTAAAATAATTAGTAAAATCGTATGTAAACGATATACAGGGTGTTTGATAAGTAACGAAAAATCTCTCGCATAGCGGACTAAACTGAGTCGAAATATTCTCTATTATTTTGTAATTTTCACAAGGTATCAATTACTAATAAAAATTATCAAATAGAGTTCTAAGAATTTTTTCAGAATTTTTTATCAATTTTGTAATACTGCATTTTCTTATATTGGCAACTATTTTTACCAACATGAGAAAATGCGGTACTAAAAAATTCTGAAAAAATTCTTAGAGTTCTATGAAAAGAAAAACAATTTTTGACACTTGATATTTTTCTCTAAAGTTGATAGTATTTGAGTAAAAAATTATTAAAAACCAATATTCCGCGATTTTTAATAATTAATATTTTGTTAACTATTGCGAAAATTGTAAAATGGTCGAGGACTTTTTGACTCAGTTTAGTTCGCTCTATCCCTGTGCAAGAGTTTTATCATTACTTATCAAACATCCTGTATATAATTCCATTAAAAAAATTTTAGGTAACTTTAATCTGATTTTAAGGATATCTTCTCAAGGACAAGGTTATCTTCTTTCTCACTTGTAACTGAGCAACTTTTGTCTGAAACATTTTTATCTTAAACTTAAAGATTTTGAGATATTCTATTAGATATACTGGATTGGATTGATTAAAATGGATTACCCTGTATATAAACAAAATGTAATAAATAAAATCAAATAAATTTATCTTGTATTGTGTACTACAAATTAAATATGAAAGAGAATAATTATAATAGACAAAATAGTATTTGTAGTCTTGTATTCTTTTTTGTGTGATTGTGCATTGTAATTAACAATGAAGGATATTAATGTTGGAAAGTTTCCACGTGTCTTTCCTGTCGAATTGGCAAAAAAAAACCGTGTTTTGCATGTTGATTGAGATTTTTAGGTAACGATTGTTAGAATTATCATGAATAACATAATTTTCATTTGCAGGTGGAGCAGGAAACACAGGCACGGCATGTCAGATGGATCGTTGCGCGACGTGATTGATTATCGAACCGGTTACATAAAATCGCATCTACGCTCACCCTCAGGCAGGGTTCGGTGACTAAACACATGGAAAATTAAAGCAATAATTAAGGTATAATGGCAGAACATAAGCCTCATTGGCTCGATGGCCCGAAGTTATCAATGAGGTATAAACACAAATTCAGTCAGGAAATAGATTCTATCAGTACTTTTAAATATTCCTTAAGGCTATCTTGAAGTAATTGTGTACCGTTCCATTGTATTAACTACTTGATTAGCCATTTTCTATTTATCCTAACTTGTTTCTAATATCAACTCTGGAAACGAACAGAGTTTATATTATGATTAACAAGTACAGGTAAAAATCAATCTGTCCATAAATTGAATATTTTTTGATCGAATACTTACTTAAATTTCTTAATTTATTTATAAGATTACTAAGCATTTTAACAAAATATCTGCAGTTGAAATTGTAAAATAAGTTATTTTAAAATTTTTGAGAAGCTCATTGCTGAAAAACATCTTGCAGAAATATATATAATATTAACAAAAATAGTATAACTGATATCCTCTTATTGTTGATGTTTTCTACTCTTTTGCTACACGATTATCATTTCCTAAACAGCTATAATCAAAGTATTCACATATTGGATCTAAATACGTTGGAGATATCTCTGTGGTATTATTCATGGTACATTAACGTATATATTATTGATGTATGTGTGATAACTGTAGCTCAATTTAGCATGAAAACAATTTCAGATGACATATAGTCAACTACGAACTTGTCTCGACTACGTACTTGTCTAGGTGTATCCCATTACAGAGAGATTCACGAGAGGACTTGCTATATTATGCATTAAAATAAAGACGACACTTGCAATCGTTAAAATATTGATAAATCCATCTTATGGCGTGTTATCATCGGTAAAAAATTTAAACATAACAAGATTTGTCAATTTCAATACGTTTCTAAGTATGTGGAAAATATGTTAGAAATAATATTTAGATCAAGACCTCTTCTTCGGCAGTTTCACAAATATCACATTGTCGTTAGTGGAAGTTATAAACGATATTGGATAATACATAAAGACAATCAAAAATAATAAATTAACTCTAAAATACCATTTTTCATTTAAAATACCTTTTTTTTTGAAGATATTGTTGGTCTTAATATAGAC
>NW_017305862.1:12464-14186 GCF_001594115.1 Trachymyrmex septentrionalis | reverse complement strand
TAAAATACCATTTTTCATTTAAAATACCTTTTTTTTTTGAAGATATTGTTGGTCTTAATATAGATGTTATTTGTTCTAAATGTATCATGATAAAATTAATGATACAATATTTTATCGCATTTGCACATTGATGCAAATGATTCATAGTGATATTCTTATTCCACGGAATTAGCGTAATATTAACAGGGTTGATAGTGTTATTTCTATTCTAAAAAAACAATAAGTCCTCTTCTTAATATAATGTTACAACAGTGTCGAAAGTTGTGATGGCTATAGTCTGTAAAATGAGAGATATTTAATATATTAGAAATACTGGGTATGTGACAGCTCAATTTACATATATATACATTGTACGATATATATGTATATACATTGTTCCCATGTTATATTATATTTCACGAATAAAATTAATGTAGCAAAATTTGAGGATTATTAAGGTTCGTGATCAGTTTAGAATCTGTTTACGATAAAACTATTAAGTCGTCAAATTCGACTAACAAGTACTAACACTTACGGAAGTGTCACTCTCGCCGATTTTAATGAAACTTTGCATATTTATAGAACTTTGAAAAATATTTGACACGTATTTTTTTTATCGACAAAGGTCCACTCTGAAGAGTGAAAACTACCTCTTAAAGGTAAGGGTAGATTTAACATATATTCATCTAATATATTAAATCTATTCTTACTTTTAAGAGATAGTTTTTACCCTTCAGAGTGGACCTTTGCCAATAAAAAAAAATACGTGTTAAATATTTTTCAAAGTTCTACAAATATGCAAAGTTTCATTAAAATTGAGTGAGTGATACTTCCGTAGGTTTACTTGTAAGAATATCTGTATACATAAACTTCTAAAAACAATTAAATTAAGTCTTAAATGTATTGATAGTAAATATATATTTTTATAAGTGTCACATTTTCATAGAATTATTTTACACACATCAATTATTACTTTTCATTTATCATCTATACAAATAAATAATTATCTTATTTGTATTAACTAGATTCAATTTTGTGTACATAATTATGACAGATGCCATTTTTTACAAATTTTTCAATTAACTATACTAACTTAAATATACTAACATTTTGTTTAAGAATAAACCGAAATGTATATCAACAGATTTATTTCATTTGTACATATACATATATTGTCAATTACACAAAAGTTAACACATGGCAGTTGTAACTGCAGTAATTATAATATTTATCATAAAAATATATTGTAATATAGATTCTGTAGTTTAATAAGATACATAAGAAGAATATTATGGAAGTATTGTGCAAATATTGAACGAATGTCTCAATAATAAATCTAGTTTAGTAAAAATTCACTTTTATTATCATTCTTTTTATATTATGCTTAGAAAAACTGCAAATTAATTTACAATAAAAAGCGTTTGCAAATGTGCAAAACTTGCATTTCATTGCAGAAACTCTTTCATGAGCTTTTGCGTACCGGATGTATCGGATGATCCATATCGGATACTGGCGGATGTTTCTCAAAATAACTAATTTCTCGCATTCCACTCGCCGCAATTTCCCAAAGATCAGGATGCTTCCGTTTGAAGTTGTCGTACCATTTCATTACATAAAGCCAAGCATCCAACTTGAAGTCGATGGCTTCCAGGCACATTGTCGCGGTTATCAATGGAAAATCGGCGATTGTCAGGCTATCTATTAATAAATATATGTATGTACAACAATTTAACAATTAAAAAT
>NW_017305862.1:7156-12364 GCF_001594115.1 Trachymyrmex septentrionalis | reverse complement strand
ATATATATATATATATATATATATATATATATATAGAGAGAGAGAGAGAGAGAGAGAGAGAGAGAGAGAGAGAGAGAGAAAGTATCACCGATACCGACATACCGCTGTGTTTAGACAATATTCCTTAAATAAAAGGTAAAAATAAAACTTTAAAAACATAAGTACAAACTAAAAAGTGTCTTCCATCAGATAGTATAAGCAGTTTTTATAATACTGTTTGCAATTTTGTAATAATTAATTTTTTCATAAGGTAAACAAAAATGAGCGTTTGACAAAGTAGGTTCCAAAACTGACACAGTAGGTAGTAATGCTACATATTCCTATTCTTTTTCTTTTATGAGAATTATCTGTATAAAGTATCTACTAGTGAATGTACTTATATAAGATATTCCAGAATCTTTTCACTTTTCGTTATAAAACATTTTTATTTTGAATTATATGCATATTTTGAATTATATGCATATTTACTTTATGCTGTTCTGCAAGATGCAAATATGTAACGCGATAGCTTTTTTAAGAGTTTTTCCACATTTGCATGATTGTCTTCAGCTCCAATAGAGCTATTTGACACTATAAAGCAACATTACAAAGATTAAGTTAGCTCATGATCTGTTTTTACAGACAGGTGTGACAGTTTACGCTGCATCCCAATTTTTAATTTAAAATCCATTATTTAAATTCCATTATTATGGAAAACTAAGAGGAAAAATTATCAATAATATAGTCACTGTTATTTAACCTACGCAATTTGCAAAAGAAAATCATAAGAATTTTATTTTCGCATTCGGAGAATTCGTTTTTAGCTGATTTGGTATAGAAACAAGCCACAAATACGAATTATGAGTTTGTACTTCTTTAATTAGCTAAACAGATCAGGATTTTATTAGTATAATATTAATAAAGTGCAATAATATTTTTTTTTAACCGACAAAGGAACACAACCAAGTAAATCTCTCCGATTTAAATGAGCTTTTAGTATATTGTTCTAAGGAAAAAAATAGAAGACATGCATTTTTTTTATACGTGCTGAGTCGCACGTTAAGAGAGGGTGAAATCTTCCCTTGAAAAAAATCGGTTTTTTTCTTTCAGATTGAATATCGTCGAAACTGTAAGAGATAAAAAAATTTGCAGAATAAAAATTGAATGGCATTAAGAGTACTTTAGAATTATGATAAAAAAATTTTTTTCCCTTGTGAGAAATAAGGAGATCGACCTATGTCAATATTGGCGACTTTCTTCTTTATATGTCTCAGCAAACCATAAATATAATTGCTACATAACATTTCAGATAGCAAAGCGTGTCTCTCAGCAAAATCGCACAAATTTATGATTATTTATGATGCTGGCATCTGACAACTTGCTGTATATTTGTCTTCAACAATTCGGAATATACAATTGTAGCAACAATTAAATATTGCTAGCAGTTTAACGGCAAGATAGCTACATCAATGGCTGCGTTTAGCAGAAAAAGCAGCTTTGCAACTGTTGTAAAATTCTTGAATATGACTGGTTTATATATTTAGATCCTATAAGGAACTAAGGACAAGTCCAATCACATTAAAAAATTGTATACAATTGCAAAGCTGTTTTTTTCTGCTGAACGCAGCCAATGTTACCTCCCGTTGTCGGCTATATATAACTGCAGCATTATGTGCTGCATATATTACTGCATACATATAGTAACATATACATATTATTATATAGTAACACTACAATATATATATACATATTATTATATAGTAACAATACAAATTTTGATGATGATGATTTAAAAATTGTCGGCAAATGACGGACAAATTACTATCCAAAGTTGTTATATCGTGAAGATATCAAAGTCGCCGACATATACTTACTTAGGCCTAGTTTCACAATTCACGGTTAACTTTTAACCAAGGTTCAACTTATTTCTTATCTTTTTCCAATTTTAGAATTGGAAAGTGGAGTTGTGAAACTGGGCCTTGCATATTAATTATATTTAGCAAAGAACATGCCAACAACAAAGTAGACACGTTGCTAACTGGGAGTGTTTATGTATACATGTATGTATTATACATATAGCGCAGTTATATCTGCATTTGTTGAGATATACACAGGGTGTAACTAAAAAAACATACATGAAGCATACATAAGATATAAGAATACAAGTCTAAAAGTCTTTAGTTATTTTTTTATCTAAGCTTTAGGTTCGTTGTTATGCGGCGTTAAAGTTAACAAACTAGCACCCGTCTATAGAAAGAAAGATGCTATAGAAAGCAAAGATGGACAGTAGCAAGGCGGAATGGAACTGACGATTCGAATACGCGGTGAGAGAGAACGACAGTGAGCAGCGAAGCGGTTGTAATCATCAATCACTCTCTACGCTATCGAGAGAATCGATGATAACAACAATTATTATCGATTCTTTAAAGTTCAAAGAGTTACGCGAACTATGCAGAATAGAGCGAGAGTATGTATCGAAGTAAGAATTAAGGTTCACTTTGAACACTTGTTATAATTTTAATGAAATAAATAATTAATTAGTTCATACTAAATCGATAATTTATTATGAAAACATCAAAATATTTATTTTAATTGTATACTTTTTGTAGCGGAATGAATATAGTGGTAAGCCATACCGACGGTCAATTTTATCAGTAAGCTAAGTGAGACACCATTCATTCCATATACGTTCCTATGGGTCTCCTACACTTTTTCATCATAAGATCTTCGATCTTAAACAAGGTGGAGAGAGAGAGAGAGAGAAATGGACTGGTTAAAAAAATGGCAATTCATTTCAATTTATCTGAGTTTGCGGCGGTTTAGAGTCCAAAGCTACATTGAAATAAATTTTAATAAATCTGAGGGCATAAAATCGTTTCTGTTCATGAAATGGATAGAAAATAAAACAACGACTTGAAAATAATTTCCTGTAAATATTCTTTTGATTTTACAATAACATTTATAATTCTTTCTTTATAAATATAACAGTATTTTTATATTCTTAATTTCGATCGAAACAGGAATATTGTACTTAGATATAAATCCAGGACTTACATTTATTTCCGTCATAACTTTTTTTATTTAAATAAAAGTGTGTATTTTCATAATTTTTTTGAACTCGGATGTATTCATGCCTAATCTATCTACAATATAAGTATTTTTGGACTCAAACAGATAGAAATACGAAACGTGCTATTTATTATGTTGAATTTAGATGATTCATATTCGTATTATATTATTTTTTGATTGAAATTAATTAAAATGAGCCATTTATCATGTTGAATTCAGATGTATTCATGAATTCAAATGGATTTGAAAAATCAAAAGCGCGAATTCCGAAATGTCGAAATAAATTAATTTCTATTTATTTCAATTTATTCTCGTTTATACTAGGTTGCTTTTCGTCCTTGCTTTCCTTCTATAGACGGACGCTGATTCGCTTTTACTTTAACACCGTATACTAACAAACATAAAGCTCAAATCATAAAATAATTACTTTTCGACTTGGATTCTTGTTCTGTATCTCATGATATGCTCCGTATATATTTTTGTACTAATATATTTTATATATATATATATATAATATATAATTTTATATATATAATAATTAATGATATATATTATATATGTGCGCGCGCGCGCGCGCGCGTGTGTGTGTGTGTGTGTGTGTGTGCACTCACTGCCTGCTGCATATTCGGAGTTTTCACGTTGCAGATACGTGTTAAAGATATCCAATGCGATTTTTGTTTTCTTGAGACTCAACGGTGAGCGTTGATAATCATAAAATATCGGCGCCAACTGTGGTATAAATATTAATAAATACGCGCGTTCGGCGAATATGAGAATACGAGAATTCAATCGACAATTGAACTTACAGTATATTCGCTGATGTTACGGTAATAAAGTGCTAAATTGAAACACAGACGATGATTGACAATCGCTCGCAACTTCGGTGCCTTTGGATACAATTTATTGCTTATATCATACTGATCGGCTAAATATTGTAGAATTGCGTTACTGTAACGTAATGCGGCAAGACATGAATTATATAAAAGTCAGATATAACAATGATATAAATAAAATCTATATGTATACCCAGTAAACGAAAATAAATTGAGATGGATAGAAATGAATCCATTTCGACATTTCCCAATTCGCGCTTCTGATTTTTCGAATCCATTTAAATTCATGAATACATCTGATTTTGATATAATGAATAGCTCTTTCGTATTTTAATTCACACATTTAAATAAAAAAATATAATATGAAGAAAAATACATCCAAATTTATCACGATGAATAGCGTATTCTATCCGTTTGCGTCCAAAAATACTTTTGTCGTAAATAAGTTAGCCATAAATACATTCCAGTTCAAAATTATAAATAAGAACAGTTTTGTTTCAATTCACTTCAATAAAGAAAAATTTCAACATAGCTAATTTGTAAGTTGATTTAAATACATCACAATTCAAAATTATGAAAAAACGCACTACTGTTTAAAAAAAAAAGTTACAACGAAAATATGTGAACCCTGAATTTATATCCGAGCATAGTAATAAATAGAAATATTCCTGTTTCGATTGAAATAAATATAAAAATACTTTTCTATTTATAAAGAAAGAATTATAAATGTTCATGAACAGAAACAAATTTATGCCCTCAGATATTAATTCAATCCAGCTCCGTGCTCTAAAGTGCGAACTCAGATAAATTAAAATGAATTACAGTTTTTAATTCATTTTAATTCACTCTCGTTTACTGGGATATTTCCTTCTTTCTGTTTTACAGTGTATATCTAAAATGCATCTATAATATGCTTACATGCAAAATATTAGGTTAGAGAAGTTCTGCGGAATTCTGTTTTAGCTCAAAATTATATATTATATAGTTCAGAATATTTGTTACGAAATTTTCGACTATTTGATGTAAAAGCTTAAAGTTTTTCCTAAAAGTTCGTTTCAATAAAATGTTCTTACGACTTTTTATTATCACAAATTACATAAAAAAAAAGATTAAATAAAAGAGCATTCTGATTTTGATTGTTTATAACTCTGTTAAAAATCATCGTACCGTAATTAATAATTTTATAAACAGATTCTTAAGTTCTAAACACGTTGCTCTATCAAATGGTATAATTGCTAATTTAAAAAAAAATAGAATATATGTACATTTGAGCTAAAAATGTGATATTACTGTCCTTTTTTCCATTGCGCAATGGTTATAAGGATAG
>NW_017305862.1:0-7056 GCF_001594115.1 Trachymyrmex septentrionalis | reverse complement strand
AAAAATGTGATATTACTGTCCTTTTTTCCATTGCGCAATGGTTATAAGAATAGTATAATACCTATCATATTTTTACTCAAATTTCTATATTTTACATTTTAAAAATTAGCGTGATACTATTCAATAGAGCGTTTCAGGTTTTGAGAATCTGTTTTTTTAATTGTACGATTCTTAATAGTACGATAATTTTTAATAGAGTTACGAGCAATCAAAGTGAAAATACTTCTTTTTACTTAACTTGCGAATGACTCAAGAAGAAAAAATCATAGAAACATTTTTTTGAAAACGATTTTCTAAAGAAAACTTCAAACTTTCACAATATAAACAGTTGAAAATTTTGCAAATTTTTTTTTCACGTGACAGATTCACAAAGTGAAAAGAAAAATTTCCTTTTTTTTCAGCTTGTAGTTTTTATATATAAAAATTACAAAATTCACATAAATTCGAAAAATATAGTAACCATTCAAAAGTAAAGATTTTAAGTAGAGACTTTAAAATTCTTTTTTTTTTTTTAGTTTAAATTTTTATCATTTTTAACGAAGATATATTGTATATATAATTTTGAGCTAACAAAATACTGCAGAATTGCTTTTCCTGCAATCCAGTATAATTGTCTATAGATGATAATTATATATCGCATGCACGTAATTGTCTACAATGAGAAGAACTCATTCTTAAATTTACAATATCGAAAAAGTGCTATTTAATTTTTGTAATTGTAATATATGATATAGTGAAGTAAAATGTATATATTTCAAATACTTTTAATAAGAGAAGAATATTACAATTTTAATATACAAGATGGTCCACTTAAATCGACCATCTGAAATATTTCACTTATTTTTGATGATATAAAAAAGTATTTCAAATGAAAGAGTGGAACGGTTTCGAGGGAGACGTATTTTGATCACATTGTTTTTTTTTCTAGGCGGAGGTGTCAAAAAGATATAGAGGTCATTTGTTTAATGGAATTGTATAATTTTTTTACACAATGATTCCTCTAACTATTCTGAATACAAAAGTACTAAAGTAGAGGTATAAAAAAATCAATAGTTTACGAAATATTTTATATTTTATTCCGGCACATATTAGCATAAAATATTAAATAACTCTCGTAAACTATTAATTTTTTGATAATCTTTAAAAAAATATGTATGCAAAATGGATAATTTTTTAAATAAGCAACTGTTTTCCTTTCATCAATTGACTCATCTCATTATTCTGTTCATAAAAGTTCATTCATGAAAGTATTATGGTACGATTATTAAAAAATTAATTAGTTTATGAATCATTTAATATTTTATCAACATATGCCAGTATAAGTATAAAATATCTCGTAAACTATTGGTGTTTTAATATCTCTACGTTAATACTTTTACATAATATGTAGAATAATTAAAGGAATATTGTGTAAAAAAAAATCAAACAATTCCATTTAAAAAAATGGAGGTAATCTTCATATCTTTTTAGCGCTTCCATCTAGAAAAAAAAACATGAAAATACATCCCCCTCGTTCCACTTTCACTTGAAACATTTTTTTATATCATCAAAAATAAGCGAGATATTTCAAATGGTCGATTTAAATGGACTACCTTATATAATATAGAGGATTTCTTACCTTTCACCCATTATAAGATCATTGTCGACAAGGGTAGGTATCTCTTTTTGTGGATTTAGCTGCAAGAATCAATATGTTTTATTGTTTGTTCAATATGTTATTTATTTACATTTTTCTTTTTTTTTTTTAACTATACCTTTTCGTATTCTTCAGTCATATGGTCACCTTTTCCAAAATTTACATTGACCAATTCATACTTAATATCTAAAGCCTTCAATAATTGCTGACATGCAAGAGACGGTGGACCATCCGAAACACTATATAGCTTCATATTGTATCTGCAAGTATTAAACCAGATCATAGGTATATACATTATATACAAATGTGTATTAACTAAATTAAATGAATTAACAAAATAAAAATATATAAAAATCAATATTTAATGTTCAATAAAAAAATCGTAATTTTATTAAACTAAATTTGCAGAAAATTGAAAAAAATCTCATTCACATACGGAATTTAATAGCTATTTTTGAAAAAAAAAATCATTAATTTATAGCAAACTATAGAAGCTTTTCAAAAAGTGACTGCAAAAATCGTCCGTTTTTTAGGTTTTCGATTTTGTGACTAAACTCTGTGTCCAATGGTACCTTATAATGAGACATTATTAATCACAGAGAAGTTTCAAGTTGTGACAAAATTGTTTTTACAGCTGAGGGGGGGGGGGGGGGGGATGGAATTAAAGGTCATTATCATAATAGATCTGCAAAATCCGGTATTTTAAGAAGCTAATTGATCCAGCTGAAGACAAGATCGAGATCGATCTGGATCGATCTAGCCGATGAATCGTATCCATCACGCTATCACTCTCGCTATCACAGTCAGCTGACTCTCTCCAGCGTAGCATAGAGAAAGGGAAGACTCATTCCAGTATGTATATAACTCACTGTGGCAAACGCACTTCTGCGTCTTACGTAAATGAATGTAAAAAAATCGAATTTTCGCATAGACGTATATAATATACGTAATAGCACGTGACACCCCTTCCAACTATGATAACAATTGTCACTTCAACCTGAAATTTCTTTGTAATTAATATCTTATAATATATTATTTAGCACAGTTCAGTCCAAAAATTGAGGGCTCAAAAACGGGTGAAAAAAAACCCTTTTTTTGTGGTCACTCTTTTATCAATTTAAAACATATGTTCTTTTTAAACATATACTTTTATAACATTCATGATCTACATCGAACAACCGATTAAAATATACTATACATAAATAAATAAACTGGCATTATGAAATTAATTGTATTATTTGAGTAAATAATATTACTTACATTATTATTTAACAGCAAGAGATAAAAATGCGACTGCAAGCTGCTACGACAGAAACGTAAAAGACATCACTCTTGATAAAGCAAGTACCTTTCACTAACTGTTCAAGGTTTATAATATCACGTGACCTACTTTATAAATTCTATTGCATAATTACATAATGTATGTGATGTATCTGAAGGCATTATCTATGCGAAATTTCCGATAAAATATAATTACTTTGTCACCACAGCTGATAAAATTATTTTTCACTCATGGATTAAATTAATAAATGTTTTCATAAAACAACAGTCATAATTTTTTAATCGTAACTCAGATCAATGACAAGAGTAATATATATATAGTTAATGATAAAAAAGTATATCGTTAAAAAAAGTATGAGAGTAGAACATATTGTATATGATTTTAAAAATTACACGAATTAGCATACAATTTTTTAAGAAAAAAATATTATATACTTTATTTGGTCTTAGATTATTTTGTTGCACGCGGATACAATTATGTTGTGATGGACAAATGGAAAATCAATTCTTAACTAACAAGTATATAATAACAATGAGATTATTATCTAATTATAATATTCCAATAACTTATGACGGTTTTTGTTATCAGGGAGTAGCGACAAAACAAAATATTATAAATAAAATATGTAATAGTCACAAAATTCATAGACGTATCCATCATCCCAATTTCATAATACTAATTAACTAATAACAATAATAAACTGCATCTAAAATAATCTAAAACTGCAGCTATAAAACTAAAAACTGTTAAGTCTTAAAAACGCTTTTCTTTTCTTCTATTCAGCGAGATACAGAATATATTTACAAATGCTATGTGATACTTTAAAAAAGTTTTTGTTATCTTTTGGACATTATTGGCGGTTGCATTTCTCGTTACAAAAATGTCGGTTTGTGGAACACAGTTAATATAGAAGCTCATTAACGCATATTTATGTCCATAATATGCACTCGCATTTTGCATTGTTATATGTTATATAATAGCAAATAATTTACATTCGTATCTCAATTATATATATGCGTTCATACACACAGATATTTGACAAAATAAGAATAGAAGTCTATATGTTTAGACTTCAAGGAGGGAAATTACACTTACAGCACAATAACAGGAATTTTCTTTTTTTACTAAATGTGTACTAAGTTTTCTTTTTATTTCACATTGCATTTGATATGTTATAATTGCAATGTAATATACATATATCTCATTAGAATTACATAAATGTAAACAATGTAATGTTTTATAAAGTCAATCAATTCATATGAGTTAGAAATAAATGTCCAAGAACATACAATTATATTTTACATTTTATGATAGTTTATCGTTTACAAATATTTTAACCTGGAAAAATGTCTTTCTTGAAGAAAAAAAAAAGAAAATGTATAGTATAAAGTACTTAGAAATATAAAATATATTATACAACAAGAAATATAAAACATATCTTCTTTTTGAATTTCTTATAAAAATGTAGAATATAAATATTTTTAACTTTTATTTTTCGACATTCTGTGACACTTTCGTATCGCAGATTTTCTTTGTGAACTGTTAATTCGCTGGCGATATAACAATATGCAATTTGAGCATGTCTTTATTAGGGCCCACTAAAAAGGGAGATACAACATTTTCCGATACTGAACCTTGTTGTGGATTGAGTTCCTCAAACGGCAAAAGATCATCTAAATTCAGAACACGATCCTTCTTACTGAATCTATGAATAATTTCGGTAACTCTTGCAATGTGCTCAACACCATCTTGTAAGCCATAAATCAAAACTCCGATCTTCACGCGCATGTTACTATTTAATGGCTCCTTACAAGTCAACGACAATCTCACTGATCGCTTGACATGTTCGGGCATCTCTACTGTACCCTGCCATACTATAAGGAAAAACTTCTTGAACCACACACCCTTAGGATAGATATCCACTACCCACTCGCATACTCTATCGCCTGCATATTCTGCTAAACTGGAGTGACTAGAAAATACAAGTGTCCTCATGTGATAAGATGGCAAACTGTGAAAGTTCTCTATGGTCAGTAACGAGCTACAAGTGTCAACAGTATACAATCTCGGCTCAAACAATAATGCGCCATCCTCTTCACTCATGCTGACTTCTTTTACTCTGTTGATTTGTCCCGAATGAAAAGACATCCCAATAGACATACGTTCCACAAAGAATTCTTTATACTTTTTTGTTAATGGCGACAGTAGCAAATCTGCCAATTGTCGCGGTGACATCATTGGAAATCTAACAGGCGACATCACAGCTATCACCAATTGATACAATGTTGCTTCCACCTCTTCTGGCGATAGCTGTGCTCTCAAACGATTTGCTTGATAATTTAGCCAATGTTCTAGGCACTTGTAAAGCGTCATTTCATCTTTCACAACTAAACTACTTTGATGCAACAAGGACACTAGAATATCCAAATCAAAATTCCCGAAGTCTGCAGTCTTGGCCACAAGCTCCAAATTCCACTTGATGAAATTTTGGCACGCTTGACTAATATCATGATGCCCACAATTCAACGTGTATTGCAGCCATGATACCAATGTGCCGTGTATAGCAGCCAATGCGACATGATTCCGCATATAATCAAGGCACAATGATATCAAATCTTTGACGTTGTACTTATCGGCTAGGGACAATATGGGTAGAACAACACTATGATTTATTCTTATCTGACCAGTGTAAAAATAACGCAAAAATTCACTGAATATTGGTGCACACTGTGGCGTTTCTTGGAGAGTTACCCTGCTTTCCTGAGACTCACTCCATTGTGGACTCATTAGCATTACCTGTAATATAACAATAATGCTGATTATATCATTCTGTAATCAATCTTGATTTCTTTTAACAGATTTCTGTCTTGTATTTACTTGGAAAACATCACTAGAAGCACAGAGTATTAGTCGATGTGCTGGATATTCTACGCCATCCACAACAAGACAAATATCATTCATAAGACGCTCCGCATACAGTGTTGCTATCTTTAGCAGGACTGTACGAGAATTGTCTACCTATAATCAATTAGATTATTGAATAAGTCACCAAATATGCATTTAAATGGCAGAGATTTTTTGTAACGCTTTATACATACCTCTATAGAGTCTGAACTCTCAGACTGTGCAACAGTACTACTAACCGTTCCTGATCTCTTGCTGGAATCCATCCTTGAGGTACCTGTCATCCACCCGATAGTAGTCCGTAACATCTGAACATGTTTTCTCGACGTATTTATAGTTCAATCGTTGCTCAACATTACCAAAAAAGAAATTTGAGGACAATAGACTGTTTTCATAGAACCTTCCATTATTTCAAACTGGCAATGAATTCTATAAATGACATAAAGAGATAGAATCTTATGAATAATTAATTTGTCACTATAAGAGTTTATACATGTATTTTTAGCAATATGTGTGTGTGTGTGTGTGTGTGTGTGTGTGTGTTATATATATATATATATCAGTAATATCAATAAATAACTTAAATTCTTTTTAGGTTATATCTGAAATATTAACCAAATAGAATTCGAATCTTACCAGACCAAAATGTGTTAAAAAACAACTGTCGTGATCAACGAGTTCAAAATAGAATCCTGATTGAATTCAGAAAATTTATGAAATGATCACAGTTCAGGTTCAAACTTTCCGATATTTTTACAATGACATCCTTTTCCTTTACTATCTTTGATAAGCGATCTCCGTCAATCGCAATTTATGCTGAAACCGACTGACTCGTGCTATAAACTATTAGCAAATAATACTTCGAAAAAATTGTCTCTTTAACTCTACGTATACACCACGAAGCAAGAATTGAGATCGAAGACCGTGGATTGTGATTATATTACCAGTTGAAATTGTTGGAAATATCCATGGCTACTTAGTTCAACATGCATGCTTTCTAAACATAGGGGCGCTAACATGGTAAAAGGAATTCAGACTCGTCTACACTAGAGGGTGCTTTCCTCCCCAATTGCAATATCCCTAGACACTTTTGTGCACACGGCGACACAAGTTTCAATTGTCCATTATCATAGCTACAGCACAGACTCATGCAAGCGCCCGAGAACTTTCCGACGCCATCGCCGGACAGCCCTGGTCATTGGTCTTCGAGCTCGCCCCGATCGAACAGCGACTG
>NW_017305861.1:106896-111963 GCF_001594115.1 Trachymyrmex septentrionalis | reverse complement strand
GCACCCCAAAAAGATATTTGACCTCAAGGAAATATATATCCTAGGAAAGCTGTAATTATGGATAATAAAAAGATAGAAACTCCTGAAAGTCAAGTCATTAGTTAGATTAAATAAATTATAGTAAATATATATATTTCGTCTAATATGGATGTATATACAAATAAAGAAGAAGGAAGCTCTATTTATACGAATGTTATGTATAATTCATCCGCGTTAGGTACGTTTTGAATAATGTGAATAATTCTATAAAAAGCAATATTAATATTTGGACAGTAATGGACAGAGAGGAATAATCCTCTAATAATGTGAATTATAAGAAACAGACCTAGTAAGGAGTCGAAGTTTCATCAGTAAGAAATATTAATAGGAGAAGGGAGGATGTTTAACAGAGAGGGGAAGAGAGTGTTTAATTATTTTATTTATTTTATTCATAAATTATTTTCATTTTTATAAAGTTTTTTTACTTGTGTTATTAAATAAAATAATTAATTATATTAGATAAATAGTAGAGAAAAAAGGGCGGAGCAAATTAATAATAATTAAATTTATTATAATTATTAATTAAATTATGAATTGTTAATTTTTCATAATTATAATAAGAGGAAGTTTTAACTAAACAAATTTTAATAATTATAAATATAGCTATGAGCAAAAAAAGCATACAAGTTAAAGTAATATTATTATATAGATATAAATAGATATTAAAAATATTTTGAAATGTTCTTTTATTTGTATTAATTAAAAAATTTATGTTAGTAATATTAGAATTTATAAAAGATATGTGAAAGTGCGGGGAAAAAAAGAGGGGAGATTTGGGGGATATTTTTAAAATTTGTGAAAGAGTGCCGCTTAATTAAAGATGTTCTACAAATTAAATATATCTTTCTTTATTCAATAGTATGTACAGAAGTACTTTGCAGCGCATGTGAGGTGTGTGTGTGTTAGTATAAGATATGTTTCTTCCTCGAAGTTCTCAGTGTCGGAGTCGGTCCCGAAGAGCTGGTGTGACAGCCGTGGATTAATCCTCTTCCTCTTCTTTCGTCCTGGTGTCTTTGATCGTGCGGGAGTCATTGGCTCCAGTGTATTATCAGCCTCCACGGGAAGAGAGTAATCTTCTTCGTCGAGCGGCTTTGCCGTCTTCTTCGTCGGCAGATGAGTGTGCGAGGGCTATGCGAGGGAGACCGGAGCGGTCCCGGCGACGCTTTCGTGGCAGTGTGTACGCCTTCTTGTTTCCAGGAAATTTCCCACAAAGGCGCGGATAAGGCTTGCTTTGCTTCGCAAAGGCCCGGAGCTCGCTTTGCGAGTAAACGTGAAAGTCCAAGAGGCTTTCACAGGGTTACGTCTAATAATAGAGTAGAGGCTCTTGACGAGCTCACTCTAACTCTTGTGAGAAGATGCTGAAGACCTCCCGCAGAGCCCTACTTTTTGAATGGTGAACTATTCTTGCGCGCGAGTTGCTGCTATGCCGCGTCGTCCTCTCGCGGAGGCGGTTGGAACTCATGCCGGGCGGGTCAACGTCAAGCGCAGCACCGGGCGAACGATTCAGGGGCGGCGCGGAACGTTTTGTGGTGTTTTGATTTGTGACGCGACTCGATTTGTAGTGTTTCTAAGCCGCCACAAAATTATAAAGATATTTATAAAGAATGTTAGAAGGAGTATAGGTTTAATATAGTAATTATTTTCTATATTAGAAATGAGGCTTGTAAAATATAAAAAAATAATAAGAAGGCCTCTAATTAAGATTAGAAATATACTAATTGAATATATGTAGTTTTTTGATCAAAATGATATTATACGAGGGCAAGTTCGTATAAATAATAAGTAATCAATAAGTTCGTAGAAAATCTGTCAGAGGGCACTCGCAGTGTTACGTCACATTACTTTTTGACAAGTAGCATCTATCAACTGATTATTGTCAAATTTTGAGCGGAATTCATCGCATAGTTTCATTTCTGTAGACGATTAAAACCAACAACCTTTGTACTTTTTGCGGAATGGAAAAAAACGAGTTTCGTGCAGTGATTAAACATCTACATATGAAAGATTTAACGCCGAAAGAAATCAAAGCCGAGTTGGATAATGTTCATAGCACATCTGCATCAGCGTTTGTGACTGTAAACAATTGGATAAATGAATTTAAACGTGGTTGTACATCCACATGTGATGCACCTCGTTCGGGATGTCCAATTGAGGCTGCTACGCCAGAAATCATCGATAAAGTTCACGATATTGTTTTATCTGATCGACGAGTGAAAGTGCGCGAGCTTGTTGAGGCCACATGACATATCACATGGTACAGTGATTTCAATTTTGCACGAACAATCTTCATCCTCCTCTTTATTATTATATTATTTATTTTTATTCACTTAATTTTTCCTTTATACCACAGGATCATCAAACCCTATGGGAATTAATAGCGACCTATACAAAATTCCATTCCACTCTTATTTCACTCTAAAAGATATTTTAGGTTTTGTCATCGTCTCTCTATTCTTCCTTATCATTCATCTTACAATACCCTTATATATTTAAAGACCCAGATAACTTCACCCCCGCCAATCCATTAATAATACCTACACATATCCAACCCGAATGATATTTTCTATTCGCTTATGCCTATTATTCTTTGATCTATCCCTGATAAACTTGGGGGAATTAATTACCTAAATTACCCTTTTAATATCAGTTATAATTCTTTATGCCCTACTTTCTATTAAATCTAAATATTTTAACTCATCCTCAACTATTATATTTAATCAATTAATCTACTGAATATTTATTAATATTTTTATTCTATTAATCTGAGCAGATGCCCAATTAATCGAAAGACCTTATATTTTAATTAACCAAATTCTTACAGTAACTTACTTCTTATTCTTTATTATCCTATCACTAAATCATAAAATATAAAAATCTATTATCTATAAAAATTAATCACTTTTCTATCTAATATTATATTAAAATTTAATATTCTATTATTTATTAAAAATATTAATAAAAACCCTATAATAAAATATTATCTAAATTATAATTTATTCACCACTTCTCTATCATCACCCCCTCTCATCTACCTTACACTTCCCGCATACATATTTATCATTTTCTTTTCTTAATAAACGTCATAAATTTTATTAAATAATTAATGATCTTGATATAAGTCTATGTTTTGAAAACATACTAAAGAAATATAAATTTTCTATTAATTTTTTCAAAATTTACTTTAATCAATTTATTACTCAACTTATACCTCTTCACTCTATTATCACCTCTTTACCACTCTTAATATTAATAACCCAGTGTCAATCACTATTTTTTTCTCCTTCCCTACCTTATTTAATTTTATGTAACTACACACGCCTTTACATACGAATATAAACTTAAATATTAAAATAAAAATTATATAATTTAAAATAAACGGCAAAATAATCTTTCAACATAAATATATAAATTTATCATATCGTATCGGATGCAAAACCTTACGTATTAAAATAATTAAAAATACCGTCAAATTAATCTATATTCATACTCATCACGACCTAATTATTCTAGTAAATATTCCCACCTAAAAAAAAATAATTATCCCACCTAAAAAAAAATAATTATCCCATACTCTGCCATAAAAATCAAAGCAAATGACTTTTTAAAATACTCCACATTAAACCCTAAAACTAACTTTGACTTTCCCTCTACAAAATTTATCGGCCTCCGATTTAACTCGGCCAAGACTCTTATGAAAAATACTAAAAATAAAGGCATAACCATAAACCCATACCACATATATAATTGTCACTTTATAAAATTTATAAATGAATAATTCTCCCTTAAAATTATTAATACTAAAAAAATTATAATTAAGCTAACGTCATATGACAAAGTCTGCGAAATCGCCCGTTCCGTCCCTATCAATGAATACATAGAAATTAGAAAACCATCCCATAAATATAAACATATACCCTATAATTGTTAAAATAATAATCATAATTAATAATGAATAATTTAAATAATAAATATTAGTAATATACCCAAATAACAATCAGTTCTTTATTATTAACATAAATAAAATAATTGGACAAACATAATATATATAATAATTTGACTTGTAAATAATAAATACCTCTTTACTAAACAACTTAATTGCATCGCTGAAAAGCTATAATAACCTCCCTAATCCTATCTTATTAGGATGGACGCTCCCGAACATATTCTAAAATCTTACGTTCTATATAATAATGTTAAAAAAAGCCACTTTAACTAACACATAAACTTCTATATATAAAATAATTAACCTAATTATATTCAATATTATATAACTAACATATTCTAAAATTATTACCTATATATCAATCTTATTTATATTTAATATTAAATTCTAAATTTAATGCACTAATCTGCTAAAATAATTTATAATGATAAATATCTTTTTTATGCTCTCCTCTATTAATCTTTTTTTAATGTCAGAATTCATAAATGTATAGTCCTTTCGTACAAATACTTATAATTTAATTATAGATAGAAACCAATCTAGCTCACGCCGATCTAAACTCATGTAAGATTCTCTAAAAGTCAAACAAACTTAAATATTAAACTTCTACATTTAATTTTCTTCTTAATTCAACATCGAGGTTGCAATTAATCTTATCAATATGGACTTTTTAAGTCTATTATGCTGTTATTCCTAAGGTAATTAATTCTTGCTTAATTTTAAATAAAAACCCCTCATTGATTATATTAATTAATATTCTATTTCAAATTAAAGTTTATAAAATTTAACAATCCTCCCAACTAAATATATATATATATATATTTATCTAACTAAAATAAATTATTATCAATAATAAATCTATATATAAAATTCTACAGGGTCTCCTTGTCTCATAATATTATCTAAAAATTTTTATTTAAACTACTAAATTCAACTCCTTAACTTAAGACAGCCTAAATTTCATACCTAGGTACATTCATTCCAGTTTACAATTAGAAAATAATTTATTATGTTACCTTTGTAAAAGCCAACATATACTGTAGCTATTTAAATATTATTAATCATTTGAGCAGAAAATAATTTTT
>NW_017305861.1:90973-106796 GCF_001594115.1 Trachymyrmex septentrionalis | reverse complement strand
TATTTTAATTCCTAAAATTAATATCTCTCGACTTTAAATTTATACACATTTCCTGTTTTACTTATTTTATCATTATTTTTTATTTTTATTAATTTAAAATAATATTTCCCTAATCAATTAAATTTCTACACATTCAAATTAATTTAATTATTTTTCTAAATCAATTAATTTTAACCCACACTTTAATAAATTATTAAATTTTTTCTATAAAACTAAAATTTTATTAGTATTATTTTTTTAGTATTTATTAGTATTAATTAGTATTGTAATATTTTGATTTATTAATTAAAACCGGGAGAATGGTCAATCTACGGATAAAAGAACACCAACATGATGTCAGGTTAAAACACGTCAGCATTATCAGAACACAACATCGAAACAGGACATCAAATACAATTTGATAAAGCGACCACAATAGCCAACATTACTTCATACTTTCCAAGAAAGTATAGAGAAGCCATGGAGATATAAAAACATCCTAACAATCTAAATAGAGATAATGACTACAACATAAATAAAATATGGAAAATCATCCTTCCGGTTATTGAAGATTGATCAATTCCCCCCCCCCCCTTCCCACTCCCTCCTCTCCCACAATTCTCTTCTTTTACTCCAAGAAGTAGCGCAATATAAAAAGGAACGGCCCGGAAGAACAGCTCAGTATCAGGCTGCTCCTCGCCCTAATGAAGCGAACAAGGTTCACGAAACGTTGGCATTTCAAGAATGAATCTGGAGGAAACCCGCGAAACGCATAACTTTTATAAACAATGACATTAGTAATAGCAATAAGGCTAACGCTAATAGTGTAGCTAACAATAATATTAATAATAATAATGATAACAAAATTAGTATTCATCCCGTAGGAATTCCTCCCTTTCAATCTCCTTCCCCGGCCAAATCCATCTCGTCACGATTAACTGAATGAATATTTTCTTACACTTCCCCTTCTTCTCGTCCCGCTTCTCACGCTGACTCAAGCGTGGAGTTCTTAGCCGAAGTTCCTCCTCCCCGTTCTTTTTACTACTTCTACCATCTCCATTCAGTGTCTTCTCTTTTTTCTCAGTTCCATATTTCCATCGAATCTCTTCTCCCAAACATTTTTACTATAGATTTTCAAACGGCAGATTCCGAGCACATCAGGAGATGCAATAACCAGATATCCACCAGACGCCTTGTAGCGGATTGCTACATACAATAAATGTAGGAAATTTTAGTAGCCTTTTTTTTAACTTCTTTTCCCCCTCTTCATGTACAATTAACGAAATCAGATGAATACTATTTAGTTGTGAACACACACACACACACACACACACACACACACACATGTATATATATATTTTTTTTATTTTTTATTTTTATAAATATATAATAGAATATTCTTACCTTTCTTATTCTTCCTCCTCCTCCTCCATCCCAATCGTTAGACCACTTAGGAGATGTACGCCTAAGTTCATCTTGTTTATCTGATCGGACAACCGCGATATCGCCGCGGGATATTCCAGAGGGGAAGGAGGAAAGGGATCCTCCACAACTCCGGAAATTCCGGAGACGCTCTCCTCCTCAGAGATTTCAGCGGAGATTTCGGCGGAGATTTCGGCGGAGACGTTTTCCTCCAGGACTCCTCTTTCTCCTCCAGTGAAGACGCTCTCTTCTTCCTCCTCCTCTTCCTCCACCACGTCATCGAGATTGTCGATGAGGCGGTCAAATTCACATTTATTTATTTTTACTTGAGTCATATCGTCCACCTCATCGGCAATTTCGATGAGATGGTAAAAGAAGTCCATTTGACTTACGTGGAGTTGAGTTAAATCAATCATGATATACGTATTCGGTTGGGAAGAAGAGGAGGAGGAGGAGGAGGAGGTGGAGGGGGAGTATTTTTGTCACTCATTATGTAGCTGCACTAGAAAAAAATTATCACTATCACTAACACTTAATCACAAAACATGCAAAAGTATTCTACCATTTAGCGTTAATGGCAGAATACTTTTGCACGATACTAAAAAATCGCTCACAGTACAAATTCACTATGATTCGAAAAAAAAAAGACGCGAACCTCGCACAAATGAAACTCGACAAAGACTGACGCTGAAAAGCATCCTTTGCTGCGACGAAGCTGCTAGAGCAACCATTGTATATTAAGCACTTTAGATCAGTTTGCCAGACTATGGAACCCTAGACGTTTTAAAAGGAACGCTAGCAGATGTTTACATAAACAGAGTGTGATAGCGCGTCGAGGCATAGGATGGATGGAGAGTAAAATAAAGTACATATATAAAATGATATGGACGAAAATTTTTTATTCGCTTCTTATTACATTATGTTTTTTCTCATATCATTTTATTACATTTTTTTCGCGATCGACAGCGTTCGAGTGCAATCGACGGCTCGGACATCGCTAGCTATGGTTTATATTTTGAAGGCATTGATGACGTTGATGATGATGATGATGATGATGATGATGAACATGTTGGCGATTTTGATGATGTCGATGAGGAACATGTTGGCGATTTTGATGCTTTTTCACCTGGACATTCCCAATATCTCGCTTTTTCCCTCGATAGTGGTGGACTTGGCGGACCTGGTGTCAAGGGACGGTACCCCTTGCGCTCGATCGATTTTCGATGTATATATTCTTTTACACGATCCATGTCTTATCACTCGTAATCGAAATTTACGATTGAAAGAAAAAAGTTATATACACTGTTTATATACACTATCAGGTCGATGCCACATCGCGACGCGTTAAGAGAAGCGCTGATGTTCGGCTGCTAAGCAAAACATAACTCTTCTACAGTAAAATGAAAGTGATACTCCAGTGAAAAGTATGAAAACACACTGCGTTCCCACAACCCTTAAATTTCTTCGAAGAAGTGTCCATAACGATTTTTTCTGCTAAGAGATAGCGAGAAAGAGATCGATGACATGTAGCGACGCGTTAAAAGAAGCGTTGATGCTGTTTATATAAACTAGAATCGCTCGCAATGCTGCCTTATTTACTTCTAAATAAGATATGACCCAACAGGCAAAGGGACAAAGGGACAAAGAAGTCACAAATGAAATATATAATGAGTTATAAGCGCTCAGTTCGACATTTGGTGCCCTGGAAGACGAACGAATCGGTAGCAATAAGAATAGTGGAAAAAAAGTATGGTTGATCATCGTGTGAACGTTGAGGACATAGCCAACGTAGTCGAACACATTAGAAACGTGGATCCGGAACAGTTCGCAAATATTAGGGACGAAGTGTTCGAAGTGTTAGAAGAAATGGATGTAGATTTTGAAGAAATAATGGACCAAGATTCCGACGAAGAAGTGCTATCCGACGATAATGGTTATGTTAGCGACTTGAGCGAGCGCGAAACGGATCACGTAGAAAAATTTGTACCGTTTCCAGAAATCCGCGCACTGAACGGCAGTACTAAACACTGCATGATCCAGTGCTACTATACAACGGGTGGTACCTTAAATGTGTGTGCAACATGCATGATACGTTTGGCTGACATCGATGTTGTAGGAATGTATCTTGTAAGGAAGCACGATATCGATTATACTGATGCGCTAGGCGGCCGGTCTTGTACGAATTGTGGAATGCAAATGAACACTATATTTCCATGCAACAAGTGCCCATATTGCACACATTGAAAAACTATTGTGAACAGTATTGTGAGCGAGATACTACTGAAAAATATGTAGGAAGACTGTAGATGATGTGCTGTATGTTCTCAGTAATCTGCAAAAAAGAGACATAGATGCACGAATATCGCCAGTGCAATTCCTACGCGATCGTGAATTAGGTATAAGTGGTGAGAAACATGGAACAGTTATCAGAGAGCCCATTTCTGACTGGTCTTTACTCGTGCGACAGAAAGTGTATCTACGATTACGAGACAAATGTTACGAGGACGATGAATATGAAAAGAGCCATTGATGAAATAGAAATATCAATGTAATAAAGGACGATTATTATTGGACGAAGAAAATCGCAGATAAGAGCCAAGGTTGGTGCATCTGCATTAAGATTCCTGCAGGTAAGGAAAAGTGCGAAAATCGAACTACTGATTATTGACAATACATGGATGGAGTTTCATGATCGCGATCTTGCACCAAAACTATTTTTCGACAGATGCGACGATCAATGCTTTGAGTGTGAACAATGCATTTCCGCAAACAAACATAATGAAAAAGTGTTAGAACATTATGATTTTCTAGATATGTCGCGGTGCTGCAACGTGTGTGAACAAGTCACGTGCAAGTGCTCCCTGGAAGAGTGTGACGTGATCTAAAGAAAAAAAAAAAAATGGAAAATCACGAGCGAGTGGAACGCGAACTGTTGGAGCAGTGCAGCCAGGTTGCTACTCTGGTGGAATGTTTCGCGTGGCTGCAACGATGCGACAAGTGCATCAAGCGGCTCGAAGAGCTTTGTCGTGCCAAGCATCCGCGCCTCACCGTTGGACACAGACAATCCATGGTGGCGAGAATCGCGCGACTCACGGGTGCAAAGACACAATTAGAGCGACGTTTCGTGCACGTTGGTGGTGGGTACGCGAGTCGCGACGAATGATCTCTCTGGCGAGAGATTGACGCCGCGTTTGAAAGCCGTATATTGACGGGTGCTGTGGTCAACGTCGATTACATCGAGTCGCGGCGGTTTTTGGAAGACGCGAGAGAAATAGTGCTCGAACGTGTGCGAAACGCCATCGAAAGACACGGTAGTGCAAAAGTGAACACTGCGTTCAACACGGCGAGTTTATGACAAACATCAAACGTGACATTAAAAGTATAAACACTAAGAATCGCGAGATATACCGATACACCGATTTGCGCGAGTGGTACGAGCAGCATATCGAACCCACGTTGACATCACTCGAAGAGTTCCAGGAACGCGACAGCGGGTGGGCATTGTCGCGAATCCTCAATTTGGTAGTGAATGTGAACAAACTAAATCCCATGCGCGCGGGATGTTACTTCGAGGTGCCGCGGGAAATAGCGACGAAACGAGCGGTGATCAATGTTAGAACGACAGACAATGCGTGCTTCGCGTGGTCGGTGGTCGCCGCTCTGTACCCGGCTGAAAAGTATACGAAGCGAGAGTCATCGTATTCACATTATACGGTGCTGAATCTCGCGGGTATCGAATTTCCGATAACGTTCAAAGACATTCCGAAATTCGAACGGTTGAACGCGGTGTCGATCAATGTATACGGCATCGAGAATAAACAAGTTCTTCCTCTGCGGCTCACCAGTGACAAGAAGGACAAGCATGTCAATCTCATGTACATGCAAGATCCACGCGACGACGGTGTCGGCCACTTTGCGTGGAACAAGAACCTGTCGCGTCTCGTGAGATCACAAATTACCAGGAAAAAGAACAAGAAATATTTCTGCGACCGGAAAGTACACATGAAAAAATTATTATAATTTCCCATCTTATTAATAAAATATAGGTAACTGTTATAATTTTTTTGTTTTTTTCAGATGCTTGCATTACTTCAGCACAAATGAGAAATTGCAGTCGCACACAATGGATTGCCAGAAGATCAACGATTGCGCTATTCGACTGCCGAGCGAGGACGAAAAGTGGCTCGAATTTGGGAACAACTGCAACAAGGAGCGCGCCCCATTCGTCGTCTACGCCGACTTGGAGTGCGTTTTACGGAAGACAAGACGGAACCCGACAGGGAAGATGCGTCGTCGTACGCGTATCAACAGCATGAGGTATTCAGTATAGGCTACAACGTGCGTTGCTCGTACGATGACGCGTTATCGTCGTATCAGTTCCGTCGCGATAAAGATTGTATAGCGTGGTTCGCGCAATAACTCAACGATTTGGCGCATCTCGTGAAAAATATCATATCTGCCAACGTGGCATGGAAACGTTGTCGAAAGAACAATGGGAGGCGTACCATAGCGCGACGCGTTGTCACATCTGCGAGAAACCGTTCGCGTCGGACGACACGCGGGTAAGCGATCATTGCCACTTAATCGGTAGATACCGCGGTCCAGTGCATTCAAACTGTAATTTAAATTATAAAAATTTATTATATATTCCGATCGTTTTTCACAATTTATTGGGCTACAACGCGCATTTTATAATTAAGGAAATCGCTACAGCATATGAAGTACGCGTAGATGTATTACCGATAACCAAAGAAAAATACATCTTCACAAAACATGTCGATAGCACTAAAGATAAAACTGAAAATAATTCTCAAAGAAATTGTGAAAAATATCGTTTTATTGATTCTTTTAAATTTCTCAGTACAAGTCTCGATAAATTAGCGTCGTATCTCGATAAAAACAAATTAAAAATTATACGTTCAAAATTTTCAATACTACCGGATGATGAATTTGAATTACTGACTCGTAAAGGTGTCTTTCCGTACGAGTACGTTGACTGTGCCGAAAAATTGCAGGACACGCGCTTACCACCGCGCGAATCTTTTTTAGTACAGTTCGTTAACGAGCGATACCGTATCCGAGAGCGATTACGCTCACGTGGCAAACGTATGGCAGCGATTCTCCATCTGAACGTTCGGCGAGTACAGTGATCTGTACTTGAAAAGTACAGATAATAGTAACAGTATACAGACCGATGTCTTGTTATTAGCTGACATTTTCGAAAATTTCTGCGAAAGTTGCGTCGCGAGTTATGGTCTCGATCCCGCACATTATTACACCTTGCCTGGTTTCACATGGGACGCGATGTTAAAACATACGCGTGTAAAGTTTGAGTTGCTCATTGATATTAACATGATCATGTTCATAGAGCGCGGTATACGCGGTGGTTTCAGTCAATGTTCAGGCATACACGCGCGGGCTAATAACAAATACATGCATTCGTACGACCCATCGGAACCGTCGTCATACTTGATGTACTACGACGTTAACAATTTATACGGATGAGCGATGTGTCAACCATTGCCATACGCCAAATTTCAATGGGTCGAAGACGCTGCGAACTTTGACGCGAGCGCGATCGCTCTGGATTCGCCCACCGGTACATTCTCGAAGTCGATCTCGAGTATCCGCAGCATATACACAACCGACACACTGACCTACCGTTCTGTCCGACGCGCGATAAGCCGCCCGGCAAGCGCGAACATAAACTTTTTTAGCGACGCTGTACGATAAACAGCGTTACGTCATCCATTACCGCAACCTGCAGCAATGTACTCGTCACGGTCTTCGCGTAACAAAGATCCATCGGGTGCTACAATTCGCGCAATCTCCATGGCTTCGCGATTACATTGAACTTAATACAAATTTCTGAACGCGTGCGAAAAACGATTTCGAAAAAAATTTGTATTAATTAATGAACAATGCGGTATTCGGTAAAACTATGGAGAATGTGCGCAACCACGCTGACGTAAAATTATTAACAAAATGGAATGGACGGTACGGCGCGGAGGTAATGATTGCAAAACCAAATTTCCACAGCCGTAGCGTCTTTGCGGAAAATTTAATAGCCGTCGAATTGCGCAAACTCGAGGTGAAGTTCAACAAACCGATTTACGTGGGTATGTGTATACTCGACATATCTAAAGTCTGCTTGTACAAATTTCACCACGAGTATATGTTACCACTGTTTCGCGACAAATGTAAAATAATGCACCGATACAGACAGTCTTATATACCGCGTCGAGTGCGAAGATGTTTATGAGACTATGAAATGCGATATCGCTAGATTTGACACGAGCGATTATCCGACAACGCGTACGGTATGCCTCTCGCGAACAAAAAAGTATCCAGCCTGATGAAGGACGAAAATAACGGTGCGATAATGACCGAATTCGTTGGTCTCAGAGCGAAGATGTACGCTGTGAGAGTGGACGGCAAGAAGGATATTAAAAAGGTGAAAGGCGTAAAGAATAATGTCGTAGCGCAAAACGATAACGTTCGACGATTACACGCGATGTTTGAACGAAGAGATCGAAATGACTCGTCGTCAATCGTGTATACGATCTAAACTACACGAGGTATACACGATATCCGAATCGAAAATCGCTCTGAGTCCATACGATGACAAACGATAGACGTCGTACCGAATTCGACGGAGACATTACCGTGGGGACATTGGCGGATACCTTTGTAATATATGTACATATCAACATTTATATTACTATTATGTTTATACATTTTTTATATTTTCATATATGTATTACTATTATTATGCTTTATGTATTATCTTAATTTGTACTTTGTGTATGTCTTTTTACATTTTTTAAATATTCTCGTACAATCTACATACCTGTTACTATTATGTACTATTATCATTGTAATTTACGCATTATGTTTTTACGTTGTATGTAAGTATTACTATTATGTTTTATGTAATATCATTTATTATGTATTACTGTTATTTTTTATTTCATGTATCGTACATTTATATACGTATTTTATATCTGTATACTCTAAAAATGGAAAGATAATGAAAAAAAAATATTTTACACGTTTATATTCTTATATTGTTATATGTATACAAAATATATCAATTAAAAAAAATTATCAAATAACATTGTTTTTGTGTATCCATGAATTGTACGATCCATCGAATCCCAGCCACTTGACGTACACTTTGTCGCCCTTCCTGCGCAACACTTTCTCCACGAGATACACGTCCGGATGAGTAGCGCGATGCAACTCGTGCTCGTAGAACGCTCCAGCGACGGATTTTCCACGATAGTCCTCGAGTAGATAAGTTACGGGATTGGTACGCTGCACCTTAACGATCGTAAACACTTCGGTGGTCCAATTTGGTGTAACCCTTCTAAAAAATCGTCTTGTACTTGCTCACGCGTACCGAATCATCTACTTTGAATTTTGCAGGACCCGCTATCTTTATCGCACTGTACACTGTGTCCAACAGTTTTTCGGCGATCGCAGAAGTTACGTCCGAGGATCGCATGCCGATGGTGCGATGCTTGCGCGCGCTGTAATCTGACACCAGACGCGGCAGCTCGTCGACCCACTTGTAATTGCCGTTGAGTGTAAACATCTTCCACATGTCGTTTTTGAGCGCGCGATTGAACCGCTCGACCACTGACGCTTTCAACGTCGAATACGTGGAATAGTGATTAACATTGTGGTTTTTCATGATATTCTGTACATCTGCAATGTAAAATTCTTTCCCCATATTCGTTTGTAAATTTTTCGGACATCTTTCGCTCTCTCGAACGATCTCAGCGAGCCGTCTAGCGTTAGCTGTCTCGCTTCCATTCTTGCTCTTGAGCGGAACGGCCCACGCGTACTTGCTCAACACATCGATGGTGGTGAGTATGTAGTGGTAGCCTCTGTTGAAACTCGAGTACGGACGCATCTCAACGATATCAGCCTGCCACAGATCGTACCCTCGGACTATGACACGCCTTCGCGGAAAATTTCTTCTCGCCGGAGCGTGCAATTTCTCGACGAGTTGACGTTTCACGGAGCTAATTTGTTCTCTCTTTTCATCGGATTTCTTTTTCATGATTCGACGTGTAATACACAGAGTACAAGAAATTAATGTATTTTTCTCGCTGGCGTCACTCGACTGACTCGTTTTATGAATACGCGATTTAATTTATAATAAGACCGGCTTCGCGAAGTTCCTCAATGATCGACAGCATCTCGTTGTCGTGAGCGTTGTTACCTGCTCGGTGCGAAGCGTCGAGCAATCGTAGACGATCCACCAGCTCATTGGGATCATCCCAGTGCACGTAATCGATCGCATTGTCGTTCAACGTTATTGCGTGAGGTAATCCCTTTCCAGATTTCTTCTATTTCTTAGGTGTCACCGACATCAACGGCGCGATTACGTATTTGTACTTGTATCCTCTGTTGCTCAATAATCGACCCTGTGAATGGTACTTGTGTTTGTGCGCGTTCGTCACCAACAGCATGCTCTTGTACTTGTGCATATCGTCTTCCGTGTAGAGGGCATCGTCGGGAATTCTCTTGAAAATCAACTCGTAAAGATCTGGTGTACCGGCGTATCGTACGCCGTCGATAATTATGTTGTCCGCGTCATCCACGTCGAAACGTTTATTGCCAAACATCAGCCCATCCTTGTGTAGGTAAACACCGTGCACGCGATCTATACCGCTCTCTTTATCTCACCTCAGGACGGCCTCGACTTACTTTTGATTCAGCGGGCCCAAACCAGCTCGTAACGTCTCTCGACGTTTACAGCTGATTTTGAACCGTCGCTAGCGAGTCTTCCGTCGTTTCGAAAACGTTCTCCAACGACTCTATCGTTGGTATGATTTTGGCACGTGGAGTGGAGGTTATTGGTTGTACATCACATCGTGAGATCGATCATTGGATTTATGCAGAGTCGTGGAACGTCTTGCTCGCTTCTTCTCTCTCCTCTTGCTCCTCTTCCTCCTTCCTCTCGCGTTTATGGGCAGACGTTGTATCTTCGTCGCGCGACTCTCTCTTTGTCGCGCGCACGCCGGGTCTATCGACGAAAAGTCGCAGCGGCTCGATAAGAGGCGTAAAACGTCTGTCCAACGCGATGCCCTCCTCTTCTAGTCTTCAGAGCGCGATGTTTCTTGCGGATCGACTTGCTCGTCTTCTCGATCGCTCTCGCGATTTTTTCACGCTCGCGCACATCTGCCATGTTCGTCTGTGACTAAGTCGACAACGATTGGTCGCGTTACGGTATCGCGAACTCGTTAAATCCTTTTCTGTATCGTCCATTTGTGAGCGCACTGTCTTTGTCTATCACTACGAATCCATATTTTTGTTGCCAACAGGCGTGGCACAACGTGCAAAATTCGTTATACGACATATCGGTATTTACATGATCGTTGTAAACATGTTTCAAGTTGGTACCGTCCTGTTTGAATAGGATCAGAAGGTTCGCCTTGTCGCGTATCAGATGTTTAGGTATCCTCGCGTACGTCTGACAGAGATAAAAGCAGTCAACGTTCGCGTGGCGACCCATCGAAAAGTATTCTCTCACCGCATCCTGCTAGTCGCATGCCACGTCATCAAAGATAAAAATAGAATTTGGACGCGCCTCGGTGGAACGACGTCGCTGTTGGAGAACGTAAAGTAGCCGATTTCGTCGATAGACGTAAATAAATTTTCGAGATATCGATACTTTGGCTGTTGCAACGATTTCGAATAGACGTACACGTTCTCGAAACGTACACCGTTCAGGCTCTCGAGTAAGCTTATGAGAACGTTGGTTTTACCGCAATTCGACGGGCCGCAAATGATCGTATATAGCACTCGGCAGCATTTCGCCGTGCTTGCGCGGCCTTCTCCGCGCTATCTTCCATCATTCGCGATTTCGCGTCACAGTTCGTAACGCGTATCGTCAGCGGTTGCAGCACGAATTTCATGCTTACACTACAGGCTGTGCGCTCTCGAACGACTATTTAAAGACGTGCGAATCCCGCGAATCGCGCAGTAGCAAAATTTATCTCGCGCTGAGTCATCCTTCCGATATTCGAAACTTGAGTGCCGAGCAATTACAATATATACCGAAGGTCGTACTCTTACTGTACGGCGAATACATCGAACACGTCTGGGAACAGCTTCCGGAACACGTGAAGGCAGATTCGGAGGTTCGAACCAATCGTCGGTGCGACGAGCACTACAATCAGCCGTGGCAGCGAACGCACATCGACGGTCCCGCACCTAAGATAAAGGAATGTAACGAATGTCAGCGTCGGGCGGTAGTCTGTTGAATCGAGCGGTAAACGCACTTCCTTTCGAGTTACATATTCCGGGCCAGTTTTGCGGCCCAGGCACTCGACTTGCGAAGCGATTAGCCAGAGGTGACGCGGGCATAAATTCGCTGGACGCGGCGTGTCGAGAACACGACATTGTGTATTTGCACAGCAACGATCTCGCCGATAGACACGCGGCAGACAATATACTAGCCGAGAAGGCGCGGAAACGCATTACCGCGAGTAATTCGACTCTGGGCGAGAGAGCCGCCGCTACTTGCCGTCTGGGCAGCGATGAAAGCTAAGACTGGCATGGGCATGAAACCGAAGAAGAAGACGACGACGACGAAGAAAAAAACGACGAAAAAGCGGATACTTCCAACTGCGAAACGAGGTGGTGCGTTACCGTTTCTGCCAATGTTGGGCGCGCTCGGGTCCTTGATCGGCAGAGCGGCCAGCGTGGCGAAAGCGGTAAACGACAACAAAGTCGCGCGACGTCAGCTCGAAGAACTGCAACGTCATGACCGCGCGATGGAACAAGGGCGCGGACTGTATCTCGCTCCGTACAAATACGGACGCGGATTGTATCTCGTACAAACATGGACAGGGTGTAGCTGCAAAGAAAAAAAAACGCCAAAGAGACGATAAAAATGCCGTCTGGCGCAACTACCAATGTGCAATTAAACGAGCTCGCGAGACGTATGCGCATATCATACTTTAGAGGCGTTTTCATGCTCAACGCGTTACCGACGAGCGGTGCGCGTCGAAACGAAAGCGGTATCGTGAATCTGGACGATGCGACGGGGCCTGATACTGAGTAGCGTACGCGAAGAGGAACAACCGCGTGGTATACTTTGACAGTTTCGGTAATCTTCGACCTCCCAAGGAACTGGTGCGATATTTCGGGAACGGTGCTACGACGATAGAGTACAATCGTACGTCTTATCAGACGTACGATCAGAGCTTCTGCGGACAGATGTGCCTGCGGTTTCTACAAACGGTAGACGCGCGTGAATTTAAAAAACTCGGCGACATGCTGTGAAATCTCAGTATTAATCGAACACCGTCATGTCCCTAACGCTTACGCTGAGCGGGAAGAGCACCGTCCTCGCGGCAAACTACTTTCCCGCCATAGATTTGAGTGACGGCGATTACGAGCTCGGTCTGGCGATTTTTGAGACTTATCACACGATACCGAACGTGAATCAATCGAACAAAAAATTTTATTTTGCCAAAGGTGATGCGAAAATTACAATTCCCGAAGGTTCGTACAAAGTGCAAGACATAAATGAATTTCTGAAACGCGCGATTTTACGGAAACTCCTCACCGCAACGCTCTTGAAACCGTTGACGTAGTGCGCGGTGACAATAAGAACAATGACGCCGATGATGATAACGGTAAGGGTGGAGAATACCCGATTACGCTCCGCGCAAACTACAACACGATGAGATGCGAGATTAGATGTGCGTACAGAATAAACTTTGACAAGCCCAACAGCATTGGATCGCTGCTGGGATTCTCGTCGAAGCGTATACTACAACCGCGAAGATGGGACGGACATGTCGATCAACATAATGAACGTAAACGTTATCCGCGTAGAGTGACTGCGGGTGCGTACAGCAACGGCAAAAGCGCGCACACGATACATGAATTTTCACCGAGCGTGCCGCCAGGATATAAAATATCGGAAAGGCCGGCGCAGATCATTTATCTACCGATCATTGCACGGAGCATTTCGGATCTAACGATACGCGTCGTCGATCAGAACGGACGATTACTTGATTTTCGCGGAGAAGAGATCACCGTTAGATTGCACGTACGACATCTGCAGTGATAACGTGAGCGTGAGATGCTCGTGTTGAACGGAACGGAGCGCACGCAGAGAGATAACGTATTCTTTACAAGGCCAACGACGTCACAGCTCGATAACACTCGCTCATCCAACTGCATTAGAAAGAAGAAGAAACTCAGCGCGTCGAACGTTACATTTTTAAAGTCTTTGGGATTCGCGGTGCGCAACATTTGAGATGACTGATATCCTAAACATTAAAGACGATCCGATCTTCGACGATCGCATCGTCAAGATTGAGACTCACACGTACAACCTGTTCGCCAACACAACGTTCGGGTACAGTGACAAGATAAGAATACCCATACAGCAACAGGATCTATACACATTGCCGTACGAAAGCTTTCTATACATCGAAGGAAAACTGACGAAGAACAAAGTGATCCAGGGTGCTAACATGTCATTGGGAAATAATTGCGTTGCGTTTATATTCGATGAGATTCGATATGAACTCAATGGTGTGGAGATTGATCGTAACAGAAACGTGGGCATAACTAGCACGATCAAAAACTATGTAACAGTGTCATCTGACAGAAGTGTGATTCTGCGGAATGCAGGCTGGGATGCGCAGACTACTGCGGCCGGATACTTTAATTTCTGTGTACCGCTCTACGTACTGTTGGGATTTTGCAAGGATTACAGACGTGTGGTGATCAACCCTCGTCACGAATTAATTTTAATACGAGCGCGCAACGACAACAATTGTCTGATGGGAGATTCGGCAACAGAGCCGACGCTCGAATTATTCAAAGTACAGTGGCGAATACCGTGTTATTGAGCGAGATAAATAAGCTGTCGATGCTGCGCGCTTTGGAAAGCGGTCGATATCTGACTATGGCTTTTCGCTCTTGGGATCTGTACGAGTTTCCGCTCTTCCAGAGCACAATCAAGCATTCGTAGGCCATCAAGACGACTAGTCAGCTCGAGAAGCCGCGTTACGTCATTTTCGCTATGCAAACAGGTTGAAAAAATATCATGTCTGAGGATGCAAGTCGATTCGACCACTGCAAATTAACCAATGCTAAACTCTATCTGAATACGGAATGTTATCCGTACGATGATTTGAATCTAGATTTTGATAAAAACAGATGTGCGATTCTGTACGACTTTTACGCGCGTTTCTACAAGGGTTACCATGGATACGAATATCTCGAGCCGAGTCTCACCTTTACAATTTTTTTACGTAATGGCCCGTTCGTAATCATCGATTGCTCTCGACAGAACGAATCGGTCAAGAATGGCACCGTGGACGTGCGATTAGACTTTGAATGTAAGGAGAACGTGCCCGCAAATACAACAGCCTATTGTCTCATCATACACGATCGTGTGGTTCAGGATAATCCGTTGACCAACGTTGTGCGCAAAATCATCTAAATGTACCTTCGACACGATATAAAATCTACGATACGCCGCAATCGATCGCAGTATTCTCGACAACATGTCTATGCCAACGTTCGTGGATCTGCAAGGATTCATCGTTAACAAGAAATTTATCGTAAAGGAAGTGGCGGTGCTGAAACAGGGGACCGTTCTCATGTATTATATTTTAACGAGTCCCGTATCATGAAAATTTTTGACAAGATCCGACAGGTCTTGCGCTTCCTGGTTGAGTGCTTATCACCATGGATTGCGATGGGAGGACGGGATGGTTCCGTACAACAAGGCGAAACGTCTGATCACGACAGCTGTATTTGAAGATGATGCTATCGTGTACGTTAAGGGACGCGAGAAACGAAGTGGTTGTGGAACTTGCTTCTGAACGATGAGCGAGAACGCATGTACATCGACACCTTTGATGCAGTTTACGAAGACATCGAATCTTTAACTAACCTGGATGTTACTAATATAATACTATGCGATGTGGACAACATGTTAAGAGTTGTGCGTTACAAAATGTATTGAAAATATATAACTAGTGGTGCAAAAGAATTTTTTAAATAAAAATATGTTAACGTATTTATTACATATTTCTTTTTTCCCTTCCTTTATAATACATGTACTCGTATAAACATATATAAACGTATATGCATAAACGTATGTATAACCATATGTATGTATAAATGTATGTACATATTAGGTGTAGTAAAAAGAAATCTATTATTTTTCCAATAGATGGCTTTAGTAATCTGTATCTCGCGTTGTATAAGTGCAATCGGGTTACGCCAAATGGCGTTAGAAAGATAAGATTTCGTACTAAAAAAACTTCTCAGACAGTTTTGTGATTGCTTGAGTCAGTATTGTTTGAGCGCGTGTCAAAGATGGACACCAACAAAGAGAAAATACGCCATATTTTACAGTTTTTCTTCGATAAAG
>NW_017305861.1:74781-88868 GCF_001594115.1 Trachymyrmex septentrionalis | reverse complement strand
TCAGTCTTTGTCGAGTTTCATCTGTGCAAGGTTCGTGTCTTTTTTTTTTTCGAATCATAGTGAATTTGTACTGTGAGCGATTTTTTAGTATCGTGCAAAAGTATTCTGCTATTAACGCTAAATGATAGAATACTTTTGCATGTTTTGTGATTAAGTGACATTGAAAGTTATATAATAGTGTGATTTTTTTTTAGAAAAAAAAATTTTTTTACCTCCGCTGTTTATCTTCATATTGAATTTTTCGCTTGAATTGATTCGCAAACAATGAGCAACTTGCAGGAAATTCTAGAGATCCATTATGAATATCCCATTGAGGGGGTAATTTTTTCTTTTATATGTATATTTTTTTTTTAAATTTGTATTTTTATATTTAATTTTCCTTTTTTCCAGTACGTTATGGTTGACAACCTAAGAGTCGTACGGCTCCAATTACGGGATGAGGTTGGAGTTTTAATAATTCCTCTGGTAAGTTCAGTATAAATTATAAATTATTAAGAGTATAAATAAATTTCCGTCGTTTTTTATCAAAAATTGGGCATTTATTGTGAAAGAACGGTACTTAATGTTTTATTCGAAGTATTGTCCATCGCTAGCCACTACTTTTTCCCATCTTTCTGGCAGCATACGGATCCGTCGGAAAAACGCTTCTTCTTTTGAAACTATCCACGAATCGGCCCAATTTTTGGTATCTTCATATGATGTGAAGTGTTGCTCAGACAGCCCATGCGCCATCGATCGAAACAGGTAGTAATCAGAAGGAGCAATGTCTGGTGAATACGGCGAGTGGGGTAAAACTTCCCAATTGAGTATTTCCACGTAAGTTTTGATCGGCGCCGCAACATGTGGACGAGCATTATCATGCAGAAGAATAACTTTGTCGTGTCTGGAGTAGTAGTGAGCGCGCCTTGAGTGCTCGGCTCAATCTCATCAATTGTGTTCGGTAGAGAGCCCCAGTAATGGTTTCGTTCGGTTTGAGCAACTCATAATAAACGATACCTAGCTGATCCCACCAAATACACAACATGAGCTTCTTCGCATGAATGTTCGGCTTGGCTGTCGATGTTGAAGCATGGCCAGGTGGTCCCCATGATTTCTTCTTCTTTGGGTTATCGTAGTGGCCCATTTTTCATCATTAGTGACTACACGGTGCAAAAAACCCTTTTGTTTATGCCTGGCAAGCAGCATTTCACATGTGAAAAATCGGCGTTCAACGTTTCTCGGCTTCAGTTCATATGGAACCCAATTTCCTTGCTTTTGAATCATTCCCAACGATTTTAAGCGATGTGAAATTGCTGGTTGAGTCACTCCTAATGTAAGTGCAAGTGCTTCTTGCGTTTGGCACGAATCTTCATCCAATAATGCTTCCAATTCCGCGTCTTCGTACACTTTCGGCCTTCCGCTACGTTCTTTGTCTTCGACGTCAAATTCACCGTTCTTAAACTTTTGAAACCACTCACGGCAACTTCTCTCACTTAAGGCAGCCTCACCATATGCTTCTACAAGCAATCGATGCGCCTCAGCTGCAGATTTCTTCAAATTAAAGAAGTACTTTTTTCGAAAAGTAAATGTCTGAAGAGGGCTCAATCCGGTAGCCGAAATTTGTAATTAGTATTTAAATTGAGTTTTTATTATTTTTATTTTTTATTAAAATTTTTTTATTATATTTAATTTTATTTTATTTTTCTCTATATCTAATTTATTCCTTTAATTGTGTGACTTTTTTTAAAAAAATGTGTGTTAACTCTTACTTCGCCCTTTATTTATTGTTATCAATTTTAATACATTTAAAAAGCCTTTATAACAAAAAAATCATATCATGTATGTTTATCTAGCAATTTCTGAAATATTAGTTAATACTACTTGAACCATATATGTAAATGTAATGTTTCGATCAATGAAAAACAAATAGGATAGAGGAAAATACATTTAAAGGACAAAGCAACATATTAACTATTAAGAAAAAGTTTTAGAGAGATAATAAAGCTTGCAAATATTAATTTTTTTAATTTAAATTAAAAAATAGGTTTTAATATTGGAATTTAAAATCTAAGAACAATCAAAGATTTCTTTATTACATTAAATTAACTCAATTATATTGAGAAAAAAAATGTTTGATCAATTTACTTTATTTCAAATCATGTCATTTCTTTTAATATCTACTCTTTTGTGCGCTTTTGATTCAACAGATGAGAAATGAAAGTTTGTGGGTTGTATGGAAATCTAAATGGTTAATAAAGTAAAAAAAATTATTAAAACGTTCCCTCTTTGTGTTTCTATTAATATACAGGGTCCAAATAACATGTAAAAGCAGAGACAACATGATTCTTTATTTAAAAAATAAAAATTTATATGTAAGATACAATTTTTCGATTTTTTACTAGTTTTTGAGAATATCAAATTTGAAAATTTGCTGCGTATTTATGGTATTACGGCTAAGCTGTGATTCGTCAAGCGACATATAACACGTATAGTTATAAACAACGTTCTACGACCTATGATATCAAACACGCATGTTGATTTTCATTCACTCATCACGAACGATGAGTTAGACGAACAGGGAGTGCGTCCATATAATTGATCGTTATATAATTTAGCCATAACAGCATTTTTCATTCATTCACAAATATTCTATATAAACAATATATTTTATTTTTGTGAGTGAATGAAATAAAGATTTAATTCTTACTTAGTTTATTTCGATATCCCCATGAATTTAAAAAATAAAATTAATTAGGTAAGCCTTATTCGACTCAGGTACCTTATAAGAGTTTTATCTATAAATATATCTATAAAACATACTTTTACATGTTTTTTCAAATTTGAAGAAAAAGATTTATTTGAATAAATAATTTTTCTGCCTGGATAAATTTTACATAAAAAAAGTATAATTGTCGCCCTTTTTAAGTTTCAATTCTAATTTGAAAACTTGAGAATACTCTGGACATGGCATTTTATTCGTTTCATTATTATTCATTACATTATTTACATCATCGTTCATTTTATCATCCACAACATTCATTTCATCATTAGATGATGTGTCATTCTCCATATTTATTAATTCTGAGTCAGATGCAATTTTTATTTCTGGTTTACTAATTTTACAAAGAAAGTTACGACTTTTTTAAATATTCAAAAAGATTTCGCAAAGTATTCGTAAAAATTTTATTAAATTGTTAATATTTAAAAATAATGATATAGGCTATTGGAGAGGCCAAGGTCATTGAAAATTGTATCTCTTATTTTCATTTTTATATAAAAATGAATTTTCAGTGCAAAACTAAAAATAAGAAGTACAATCTAATAGCCTTGATGTTGACAAATGTTATTTAGGTTATGACCTGAATATACTAAACAACAAAACAAAAGGTTTTAGTCATCGATTGGATACCTTAATGCTAATGCTAATACCGACGGCAACTTTACTGTAACTTTCAAACTTTATAAAACTTTATAACTCGAAAAGTACTTAATAAATTAATATTAGGTGTATAAAATCATGGATCCATTTTTCAACGTCTGTTTAATTTTGATAGTACATTTTGGAGACGCTGTGCTGCATTGATCGAAATAAAAATAATCAAACGGCGCAATGTCTGGAGAGTACGTTAGGTGGGGAAAGATTTCCTATTTAAGATCATACAGCGCTTATTTGACTTTATAAGCAACATGAGGCCTTGCATTGTCGTGGAACAAATTGACTTTGCATCATTTTGAAGCACTGCTGGTCGCTTCTTTTAAATTGATTGACTCAAACGATTTTTGAATCAATTTTTTGAATCAAACAATTGAAGAGAAACAAATAACAATTGCCTTGAAACGACAAAATTATTTTGCTCCACAACAATGCGATGGCTGATATTGTTCATTAAGTCAAATAAATACTGCATCATCTTAAATGGAAAATCCTTTCCCACCTAGCATACTCTTCAGACATTGCGCCGTCTGATTATCGCTTATTCTGATTGATACAGTACACCATCTCCAACACACTTACAAAATAAAGCAAATGTCAAGAAATGATTCGATGACTTTATCGCATCAAAAGATTAGATATTCTTTTGCCGCAGTATTTGTATGCTACCTGAAAGATGGAAAAAGATGACAAATGCAAAAGGCAAATGTTTTGATTAAAATCATTGTATTATTCCTTTTGTATTAATAAAAGAATTTAATTAAAATGGGAACTTAGTTATACATCTAGTAGCATAGACTCTTGTATAAAGCATAAGTACATAAGCGTATCGACCAATTGAAATTCTTCTTTTCCATGAAATGGGAGGAAAGAAAAGATTCTGATTAATTGATTCGCTTATGCACTACACGTTATGCAAAATGTGCTGCGGCCTTAATAGTTTATTACAGTTCTAAAAAGCTCTAAAGTTACAAGAATATGTCATGAAAAATGAAGAATTCTATTTAAAAGTTCAAAATGACCTTGCTTTGACTTCGACACTATTTAAGACTAAACCAATGGTGCCGTCTTATATCCTCCTTAAAGTAAAAAAAACTTTTGTCCGAAACATTTTTCGATTTAACGCAGTGTTTCTAAAATATTTGAGTGGATCCTTTAAAATGGAATACTCTGTATATACGTAGGGTGCTGGAAAAGTTTCTGCAAACAATATGAAAAAAAAACATGTAAAATTCGGTAAATGGCTTTATTGTTTTTCGAAGTATTCGCCTTTAAGATCGATTTTTGCATACGCTTGAACCAGTTTTCGAAGCATTTTTTCCACTCTAAGGCTGTAACCTCAGAAATCAGTGTACGAAATGTTTCAACAGCTTCAGGCGATTCAAATCGCTCACCACGTATTTTATTTTTAAAGTTTGGGAACAAAAAGAAGTCATTAGGTGACAAATCAGGTGAATACGGACAATGAGTTATCAATTCAACATTATTACTGGATAAAAAATCAACGGTTTGACGTGGTGTGTGACAGCTGGCGTTGTCATGATGAAGGATGATGTGACGATTTCGGTTTGTTCTACGCAATTCATTTATGACTTCTAAAATAAATTGTTGTATACCAATCAGTATTTACAGTCCTTCGATCCTCTAAAGCCACGGTTGTCACATCCGGTATAACCGAAGAAACAAGCAATCATTTGCTTGGCAGCACTGCGTGAACGAACAACTTTTGTTGATTTCGGTTCATTTTGAAATACCCAAACAGTAGATTGTTGTTTACTTTTGGGCTCATACAAATAGATTCATATTTCGCCCCCAGTAACGATGTTGTAGACCAAATTTGACCGACCTCGGTTGAATTTCTTGAGCATTTCTTTGCTCCATTTAACACGAGCCTGTTTTTGAGCTTCGGTCAAATTTTGTGGGATCCACCGATTGCAAAATTTCCGTACGCTCAAGCGATCATGCAAAATCGTATGTATTGCTTTCATGTCAATGCCTAAGGATGACTGAATCTCGTGGTATGTTATATGCCGATCTCGCTCAATCATTTCACGCACAGCATCAACATTATTAGCAACAACAGACGTGGATGGACGACCTTCACGGAATTCATCACTAAGAAAGGTATGTCCACGCTGGAATTCGGTAAATCAATATATTATAAACAGTCCTATTGGATAGTGCTTCATCGCCAAAAGCCAAATGAAGTCGATCGATGCATTGTTTCGGAGTTAGATTACATTTGTAATCGTAAAAAAATCATTGCCCGAAAATTTTTACGCGAAATTTCCATTTTCTTACAAAATAATTTCTTTTAAAATACTATGCAAACAAAACTAGTTGTCTTGGGTACAAACTGTCAATTGAATTATAGGTTAAAAATGTCTAATTTTACGGATATGATAGTAGCAGAACGTTGGCGCCACTGGAAGTACTAGATTGCAGAAACTTTTCCAGCAGCCTACGTATGTGTATAACGACCTAGCTCACAACGTGCACTTGATATATGTGTACTAATTAGAAACTTTTTATTAAATTATTTTTATCCACTAGCTCGTTGGGATTGTAATCAATCGCATTTTCAATATTATTGCCTGAGCTAATCCCTTTCCAGATTTCTTTTTCTATTTCTTGAGTGTAATCGACATCAACGGTGCGATTACGTATTTGTACTTGTATCCTTTGTTGCTCAATAATCAATCCTGCAAATGATGCTTGTGTTTGTGCGCGGTTGTCGCCAATAGCATGCTCTTATATTTGTTTATATCGTCTTTCGTGGAAAGGAGATCGTCGGGAATTTTCTTGAAAATTAATTCGTAAAGACCGGGTGTACCGCCGTATCGTACGCCGTCGATAATTATATTGTCCGCATCATCCACGTCGAAACATTTTAACAATTATCCTTGTGTAAATAAACGCCGTACACAAATAATCTATACTGCTCTTCTGTTTATCTTGCGCTCCTCTCAGGACAGCCTCGACATACTTTTGACTCAGCGGACCCAGGCTTGCAATGCCTCTTGACCTTCCGACGTTTGCAATCAATTTTGAACTTTTGTTGCGAAGTCGTCCGTCGTTTTAAAAACGTTCTCCAACGATTCTATTGTCGGTACGATTGTCATACGCGGAATGGAGATTATCGGCTGTACACGATCGTGCGATCGATCATCGGATTCACGCGGGGTAGCGAAATGTCGTGCTTGCTTTCTCTTCCTCATCCTCCTTTTCCTCTTTCCTCACGTGCTTGGGGACAGACGCTGCGTCATCATCGCACAACTGTTTCTTTATCGCACATATCAGAGCTGTCTGCAACGATCTGCAGCGGTTTGATAATAGGCTTAAAATGTCTGTACAATGTCATGTTCTGCTCGATTCTACCGGTCTTCAGAGCGCAATGTTTCTTGCGGATTGATCCGCTCGTCTTTTCGATCTCCCTCGCGATTTTTTCACGTTTGCGTACATTAGCCATGTTCGTCTCTGGCGAAGTATCGACAACGATTAGGTACGTTACGGTATCACAAACTCGTTAAATCCCTTTCTGTATCTCCCGTCTTTAAGCGCACTATCTCGTCTATCACTACAAATTCATTTTTTTTTGCCAACAGTCACGACAATAAACAAAATTCGTCGTACGACATGTCGGTATTCACATGATTGTTATGAACATGTTTCAAGTTAGTACAATCCTGTTTGAACAGAAGCAGGTTCGCGTTGTCACATTCAGATGTTTAGGTGTTCTCGCGTACGTCTGACAGAGATAGAAGCAGTCAACGTTCGCGTGGCAGCCCATCGAGAAGTATTGTCTCACCGCATCCTGCTTATTGCATGTCACGTCATCAAAGATAAAAATAGAATTTGGGCGCGCCTCGCTCTGTGGTGCAACGTCACTGTTGGAGAACGGAAAGTAGCCGATTTCATCGATAGCAAATAAATTTTCAAGATATCGATACTTTGACTGTTGTAGCGATTTCGAGTAAACGTATACGTTCTCGAAACGTACGCACAGTTTGTGAAGCGTATCGTCAACGGTTGCCGCGACGAATTTTATGCTCGCACTAAAGACTACGCACTCTTGAACGATTATTTAAAAGCGCGCGAACCCGCGAATCGCGCAGTAGCAAAATGTATCTCACGCTGTGTCATCCTTCCGATATTCAAGACTTGAGCGCCGAGCAGTGATACCGAAGATCATACTCTTACGCGTGTACAGCGACTACATCGAACACGTCTGGGATAAGCTTCCAGAACACGTAAAAATAAATTCGGAGATCCGAACCTATCGTCGCTTCGACGAGCACTACAGTCGGCCGTGGCAGACACACATCAATGGTCCCGCACCGAAGATAAAGGACTGTAGCGAATGTCGGCGTCGCGCGGCAGTCTGCTGAATCGAGCAATAAACGCGCTTCGTTTCGAGTTACATATTCCGAGTTAACAGTTTTGCGGCTCGGGAACTCGGTTTACGAAGCGATTCACCAGAAGTGACGCAGGCATAAATCTGCTGAACGCGGCATGCCGAGAATACAACATTGCGTATTCTCAGAGCAACAATCTTATCGATAGACACGCAGTGTCAAGGTACTCGCCGATAAAGCACTAGAACGCGTCGTCGAGAGAGATTCGACTCTGAATGAAAGAGCCGCCGCTGGACAGCGATGAAAACCGAGACCAAGAAACGGCATAGGCATAAAACGAAGAAGAAGACGACAAGGAAAAAGGCGACGGAAAAACAGATATTTCCGACGGTGAAACGAGATGCGTTACCGTTTCTGTCAATGTTGGGTGCGCTCGGATCCATAATCGGAGAAGCGGGACGAAAGTGGTAAACGACAGCAAAGCCGTGCGATGTTTGAAGAGCTGCAACGTCACGATCGCGCGATGGGCCGCGGACTGTATCTCGCTCCGTACAAATACGGACACGGACTGTATCTCGGCCCGTACAAATGCGTGTAGGGCGTAGCTGCAAAGAAAAAAAAACCTTAAAGAGAAGATAAAAATGCCGTCTGGCGCAACTACCAATGTGCAATTGAACGAACTCGCGAGATGTATGCACGTACCACACTTTAAAGACGTTTTCATGCGTAACGCGTTACCGAGCGGCGCGCGCCGAAAGCGGTGTCGTGAATCTGGACGATGCGACGGGACTTGATACTCACTGGATAGCATACACGGAAAGAAACAACCGCGTCGTGTACAGTGTCTTTGACAGTTTCGGTAATCTTCGACCGCCCAAGAAACAGATGCGATATTTCGGAAACGATGCTACGACGATAGAGTATCGCACGTCCTATCAGACATACAATCAGAGATTCTGCGGACAGATGTGTCTGCGGTTTCTACAAACGGTAGACGCGCGTAAATTTAAACAGTTCGACGAGGTGTTGTGAAATCTTGAAGTATTAGTCGAACGCTTTTTCCGCCATATCGTTGACGCTTATGCTGAGCGGGAAAAGCACCATCCTCGCGGCGAACTAGTTTTCCGCCATAAATTTGAGTGACGGAGATTACAAGCTCGATCTGGCGATTTTTGAGACTTATCACACGATACCAAATGTAAATGAATTTGTTTTGTGATGTGTCGCTGGTGTCACCTTGTCTGGAAGTCGTTCGCCAAGGCGGTTGTAATGACGACTACTCTCTTTGTTGTAATAAGATTTATTCTAGATATGAATAACGATTTCTTCAAAGCGGGCAATAGGCGATGCTCATAATAATAATAGCGATGATTGATGCGTTCGGTAGACGTGTCAGATATTTCACACTTGGTACGGTTTGGAATGATTTCTCACAACTGTTCGACAAAATGCGAGCAATAACTAGACCAGCAAATCTTGTCAGAAACTCTGATTATTCTCACGCACTTAAGTTTCTCGTGGTACGCGTATACCGATCACGGTAAGTGACAGAAAACCGGCAATACGCGACGACAAATCGGTTCGTTCGCACTTAATTCGAGAAGATGTGTTGAGAATGAGTATCGATTATGTGATCTTTATCGATCGGAATCGGGCAGCGAACTGAATATTCGCACACGCAGCATGTGCGTGATAGTCAGCTTTTCGGGATTTGCGGACGTCGCGTGCCATTTGAGACAGACAGCGTGATTAGAACAGGAACGAGATATGTTCGTGTTTTGACGGCTCGGTGTCGATGAGCTATTTACTTGCCTCGAGAATACATGAAAATTAACGATAATTCCGGAACAGAATTGAACAACAAATTTTATTTCGCCAAAGACGCGGAAATTACAATTCCCGAGGATTCAAAGTGCGAGATATAAATGAATGTTTGAAACGCGCGATTTTACGAAAACACTGCGACGCGCTTGAAAACGTTGACGTAGTGCGTGGTAATAATAACAATAATGACCCTGATGATGATAATGATGAGGGTGGAGAATATCCGATTATGCTCCGCGCAAACTACAACACGATGAGATGCGAGATTAGATATGCATACAAAATAAACTTTGGCAAGCCCAACAGCATTGGATCGCAGCTAAAATTCTCGTCGAAGCATATATTGCGGCGACGAAGATGGCACGAATCGGACGTATCGATCAATATAATGAATGTAAACGTTATCCGCATAGGGTGTAACGTGACTGCGGGCAAAAGCGTGCACACAATACATAAATTTTTGCCGAGCGTGCCGCCAGGATGTAAGATATCGGAGAGGCCAGATCATTTACCTGATTTACTCGATCATCGCACGGAGCATTAGGGATCTAACGGACGATTGCTCGATTTTCAAAGAAGAGATCACCGTTAGATTGCACGTACGACGACGATAACGTGAGCGTGAGATGCTTGTGCTGAACGAACCGCACGCAGAAAGCTAACGCATTCTTTACAAAGCCAGTGACGTCACAGTTCGATAACACTTGCTCATCGAGAAGAAGAAGAAGCTCAGCGCAAATGTTACATTTTTAAAGTCTTTGGGATTCGTGGTGCGCAATATTTGAAATGACTGATGTCCTAAACATTAAAGACGATCTTCGACGATCGCATCATCAAGATTGGGACTCACTCACGTATAACCTGTTTGCCAACACAACGGTTGGGTATAGCAACGAGATAAGAATACCCATACAGCAACAGGATTTGTACACACTGCCGTACGAAAGCTTTCTATACGTCGAGAGAAAACTGACGAAGAACAAAGTGGTTTAGGGCTTACGTGTCATTGGGAAATAATTGTGTCGCGTTCATATTTGATGAGATTCGATATGAACTTAACGGTGTGGAGACCGTAATAGAAATGTGGGCATAAATAGCACGCTCAAAAACTAACAGTGTCATCCGACAGAAGCGTGATTCTGTGAAATGCCGGCTAGGATGCGCAGACTACTGCAACCGGATACTTTAATTTCTGTGTACCGCTCTACGTACTGCTGAGATTTTGCGAAGATTACAAACACGCGTGATGATCAACGCTTGTGACAAGTTGATTTTAATACGAGCGCGCAACGATAACAATTGTCTGATGGGAGATTCGGCGACAAAGCCAACGCTCGAATTATTCAAAGTACAGTGGCGAATACTGCACGTGTTATTGAGCAAGATAAATAAGCTGTCGATGCTGCGCGCTTTGGAGAGCGGACGATATCTGAGCATGGCTTTTCACTCGTGGGATCTGTACAAGTTTCCGCTCTTGCAGAGCACAACCAAGCATTCATGGGACACCAAGACGGCTACTCAGCTTGAGAAGCCGCTCATTTTCGCTATGCAAACAGGTCGAAAAAACGTCATGTCAAAAAACTACCTGAATTCGAAATGTTATCCGTACGATGACTTGAATCTGGATTTTGATAAAAACAGATGTGCGATTCTATACGACTTGTATGTGTATTTCTGCAAGGATTACTACGTATACGAGTATCTCGAGCCGAGTCTCATCTTTACAACTTTTTTACGTAATGGCCCGTTCGTTATCATCGATTGTTCTTGACAGAACAAATCGGTCAAGAGTGGCACCGTGGACATGTGATTAGATTTTGAATGTAAGGAGAACGTGCCTGCAAATACAACAGCCTATTGTCTCATCATGTACGATCGCGTGGTTCAGTATAATCCATTGACCAACGTTGTGCGCAAAATCATCTAAGTGCACCTCCGATATGGTATCTATCGGTAAATCTACGATACACCGCAATCGACCGCAGTCTTTTCGACAACATGCTCGTGTTAACGTTCATGGATCTGCAAGGATTCATTGTTAACAAAAAATTTATCATGAAGGAAGTGACGGTGCTGAAACAAGAGACCGTTCTCAAGCTTATATTTTTACGAGTTGAAATTTTTGACAAAATTTGACAGGTCTTGCACTTCCTGATTGAGTGCTTATCATCATGGATTGCGATGATAGGACGGGATGGTCCCGTACAACGAGGCGAAACGCCTGATCACGGCGTCTGTATTTGAAGATGATGCTATAGTGTACGTTAAGGGACGTGAGAAACAAACGTGGTTGTGGCACTTACTTCTGAGCGATGAGCGAGAACGCATGTACGATGGGGGACCCATAAGTTCCGGGAATTACGCTGTGGTGGGGAGGGAGAGTGGGGGAACCTATTGTTTGACCACATGTCCGTTAGTGTCACGCCACCTGCGTCAGTGTGCGAAGTTGTGTCGCTGTGAGTGCATCGGTTCGCCTGTGAGATTTTTTTTAGTAAAACAACTTTTTACATTTCGGCGAAAACGTAATGGCAGATTGTCGAGAACAACGCGCGGCTGTGAAATTTTGTTTCCTGTTGGGGAAATCGGCCGCGGAAACTATCGTAATGCTTAAGACTGCTTATGGGGATGCTGCCTTAAGTAAAACCAGAGTTTACGATTGGTTTTCACGTTTTAAAAATGGAGAAATGTCTATTGAAGACCAATTTCGTTCAGGACGCCCCTCAACGTCAAGAACTGATGAAAACCTCGACAAAATCAATGCCCTTGTTCGTGAAGACCGTCGCCGAACCATTGATCAACTCTGTGAGATGTCGGGAATTTCATGGAGTTCAATTCAGAGAATTTTATCCGAAGATTTGCACATGAGAAGGGTTGCAGCCAAATTCGTCCCGCGACTTCTCACAGACGAGCAAAGGGAGCGTCGACTTCAGGCATGTTTTGAGCTTCAAAATCAGCTCGAAGAGGACCCTGAATTTTTTTCCAAGGTGATTACTGGTGATGAATCGTGGTGCTATGGATACGATCCCGAAACAAAGCAGCAATCAAGCCAGTGGAAGACAGCTGGCTCTCCTCGTCCCAAAAAAGCTCGCCAAGTGAAGTCAAACATCAAGACAATGCTCATTTGTTTCTTCGATTGCAGAGGTGTTGTGCACGCGGAGTTCGTTCCCCCGGGTCAAACTGTCAACCAGAAGTTCTACTTGGAGGTTTTGAAAAGATTGAGGGAGAGTATCCGGAAGAAAAGGGCAGATCTTTGGCGCACAGGCGACTGGTTCTTCCATCATGACAACGCGCCGGCCCACACCGCCCTTTCCGTGAAGCAATTTTTGACCAAAAACGCCATGACACCAATTGTCCACCCCCCATACTCACCGGATCTAGCCCCCTGTGACTTCTTTTTGTTCCCCAAATTCAAAAGGAATATGAAAGGAAAGCGTTTTGCCACTGTGGAGGAGGTGAAACAAAAATCGCTGGAAGGCTTAAAGGACATCCCGATGAGTGAATTTAAAAACTGTTTTGAACAATGGAAGAATCGTTTGGAGAAGTGCGTTGTGGTCAATGGCGAATACTTTGAAGGTGATTAAAATTTGGTGTTAAAATATTGAGAAATAAAGAAGTTATGACGAAATTCCCGTTTTTTTTGGGTCCCCCCTCGTATATCGAGACCTTGGATGCAGTTTAGAAGAAGACGTGGAATCTTTAACTAATCTGGATGTTGCTAATATTAGGTTAAGTAAAAAGTCATCGCGTATTTTTTAGCTCAAAGTTGTATATACAATATCTTCGTCAATAATGAATGAAATTCAAATTTAAAAAAAGGGTTTTAAAGCTTGAAATCTCTACTTTTAAAAGCTTATCACATTTTTTAAGTTTATATGAGTTTGATAATTTTTACATACCAAAAACTACGAGCTGAAAAAGACGAAAAATTTTCTTCTCACTTTGTGGATTTGTAACGTGTCCAAAACGAATTTGAGAAAATTTTCGATTACCTATCGTGAAAGCTTGATACTTTCCTTACAAAATCGTTTTTTTTAAATATTCCTACGACTTTTGATTACTGAGTTATCGCGGATTAAATAAAAGAATTATTTTGACTTTAATTGCTCATAACTCCATTAAAAATTGTCGTATCGTATAATTTAAAAAAGAGATTTTTAAAGCTGAAACTTTACTCTATCAAGATATATTTATATTGTTGGTAAGAAAGTAATTGCGGTTTTTACTGATAAATGTCTTTAAAAAAAACGCGATGACTTTTTACTTAACCTAATACTATGCGATGTGGACAACATATTAAAAATTGCCCGTTACAAAATGTTTTGAAAATATATAACTGGTGGTTGCAAAAGAATTTTTTAAATAAAAATACGTTAACATGTTTATTATGTATTTCTTTTTCTCTTCCTTTGTAATACATGTACTCGTATGTATAAACGTATGAATGTGTATGTATGTACATAGGTATGTATGAACGTATATATATATATATATATATA
>NW_017305861.1:27608-70495 GCF_001594115.1 Trachymyrmex septentrionalis | reverse complement strand
TCCCGCAAAATAGAGGTCCTAGGGAGTCTCCTAATCGGCCGAAAAAGGTCCATTGAATTCCGCGCACCAGGGAACGAGCCGCTTGAGTGACACGGTTCAAGCAATTCGCGGAGGGCCACGCGCCAATTATGCACGATAAGGCCCTCTTGCGGGAATAGCGATCCCTGTGTGCCCCCGGAAGGATCAGCGCGCGGCACTTGTGCTGTGGCGAGCGAAGGCGAAGCATTGAAGAAGGAGACAGGACCTCCAGAGCCAGGAAACAGAGAGCCGAGTGCCATACGAAGGGTCAGAGCGGTGAGACGAGCGGCACAAAAAAGTGTAAGGTCGCCAATTTCCTAGTCCGAGATGTGTTATTGTTGTTGTCGGATTTACGCGCCTCCTCTAGCCCCATGGATTAAAATCCGCTTTGCTACTCCGGTATGGCATGCTTAATCAACACTTCGATAACAATGAGAATGTAGTGATAACCTTTGTTGAATCGTGTATAAGAGCACATTTTGACCACATCAGCCTACCACAGGTCATCGTATCCGTAAATTATGACACGTCTGCTGTGACGTGACGTTTTCCGTCTGTCACAAGGGTCGCACGACCCAACCGAATAGTGCAGTCTAGCGTCCTGAGTCCTTCCACATTTTAGGGGACAGACGCATCTGCGCTTTTTCGCGACATTATTTGCGTGTTTCGCGCGTTTTGCATTACCGTTTTCGTTTCTTTTTTTTTGTGCTTTTCCGTACCGAGAGTTATAGAAACTGACGACTCCTGCGATCTTGGCAGATTGACGCCGCCTCACCGGACCGTGAAGAAGGAAGACGGCCAAGATTGGAAGTCGAGTAACGACCGCTGCTGACGGATTTGCCGGGGCGCACGACACTCTGTCCCCCGGGTCGTACGCAGGTGATATCATTCATTATTTCGTCCTTTATGCTATCGCAAGACACCTTTTATCGCATTATCTTCCAGACATAAGACGGAACGAGGAGTGAAATGGCAAGACGGGGGTGGCCACAAGGACGGCGAAAGCTCCGAGAAGGCGCCTCGAAGCCACGCTTTCGGGGCGGCCCGAAAAGATCCTGCGGCCTCTCAAATTTCGCGTGCCAGGACATGCGACACGGGCATGACGCGGTTCCCCCGATTAGCGGAGCCGCGGAGCCACGCGCCAATAAGGCACGATAAGGCCCCCTCGCGGGGATAACGAGCCCTGCGTGCTCCCGGGAGGATCAACGCCCGGCACTTGTGCTGTGGCCAGCTGAGCGAGCGTACGTTGGAAGGACGCAGCAAGATAAAAGCTGAGCGAGCCAATAGAGAGACAACCAGGGCGAGCACCAGCAAGAGGTCACGGTGAGATGAACGTCACAAGTTGTAAAGTCGCCGGTTTCCGAATCCGGGAGGCGCAATTTTATCACAATCTTATCGGGCATATTGTAGTGAGCACACTGAGCATTGCCGTGTCTTAGATTTTCGTGGAGTTTGGGTAAACGTGTCGCCTCCCGGGACGCTCATAGTCGGGGAAATTCTACTGCGTCCGCCAAGGCCACAGCCTCGTCATTTATCGTAAGATTTTGTCGCGTATCATGTTTCTGTATCGTATCGTGTCGAAGTTTCGCACTGTAATATTGGCGCGTATCTTGTCGTTTCGGAATCTTGCAGCGTAAAATCTGCATGTCTCTTAGAGTATCGGCACTAATAGTGATTAACGATAATTTGTTCTAGTAAGTAATAATTGCGCATATTCTATCCTATCAAGATTGAGTAGCGTCGAGTTTGCGTGCATTCTGTCCTTCTCTGACCTTCGGTCGAACGGCGCGAAGCCTGGCGAGCGCGCACGAAGTCACGCCGTGTTTACGCTGCAGTCCTTATTATATTCTGTCGCCTGTATGAAGCGGCGGATTATTGTTCACATAATTCGCGAAAGGATCCTTGCGTGGCGTGAGCTCATGCCACAGACTTTTAACGATATTGATACGAGTAAAACGTTTCGAGGATGGTGCGAAGCCGCCGCCTATCGCGTTTGATCAGATCTTATCGACACGATTTTGTCGGCAGATGTAAATGAAAGTCGGGGACTTATTCAATATACTTGTTATTTTTGCTATTATTAATTCTTGTGTGTTTTATTGTCGTCACTATTCGCTTATCCAAACGATCCTCTATCCTCGACCACGAACCGCCCCCTCTGCCATTTCCGAGGCTGAGCTGCCGGTTAAGAGCCCGTCGACGTTCACAGCTCGTTAGAATATTGTATAGAGAAAATATCGCGTAATTTCGAGAAAGAGTGGCACTCTCACTCGTGCCTGATGCTCAACTATTGTTTTGCGATTGTGTGTTGCCCTTAAGAGTGGCCGCGTGAAGACGCATTTTTGTCGCGTTTCGTTTAAAGTCACCAGTAAACCGATTGCATAAGAAAATCTTAAAGTTGTGAATGCGCGACGAAGTTGCGGTCGTGAGTGCGGTTGCACTGCGTAGAAAATTTTTTCTCGCTGGAGCGTGCAGTTCTTCCATTAGTTGCCACTTTTCGAGACTTTTCTTCTCGGATATTTTTTATCATGGTATACGATGCAAAAAGTGTCACAAAGATCTTACGCAAACGTTGTTTGGCATTTCAACATAGACTAAAATTACTGCGTATCCCTGTTTCAATTTATAAGACCAGCTTCACAAAGCTCTTCGATAATGAATAAGATTTTATTATCGTGGGCATTATGACTTGCCTGACGTGAAGCCTCAAGCAATCGAAGACGATCCACAAGTTTGTTAGGATCGTTCCAATGGACATGATCAATTTTATTTCTATTTAGGATTATGGCATGTGGTATTACACTTTTTTTAACTTTTTTAGTTCACAATAAATGTCAACACGTTGTTAAAATTTAAAAACAAAAAGATAAAGGGCATATACCACAAACGCAAGATATCGTTAGCGAGTAGTTATATTTGATTAGAGAAAATTTATAATCTAATTACCACAATTAAATATTACATAGACGTTTCAACTTTCTATTACGCTATCTTCAATGTATAAGTAATTCGTAACTTTTTTCATGCAATGGGCGATTAATCTAAGTTTGTTTTCTTAAACATGTCTAATTGTAACGCAAGAACGCTCGTTATCTAAAAATTGTTTTTTATTTTTCCACATATTAATGTTAGTCCAAAGAGTTTCGGATTATCCTATCTAAAGAAAATCGTCTTTTATTACATTTTCTGATAGTCCAAAAGTTCGTACATAGTTGTTACTTAAACGCAAAATTTCCAGATTTTAATGATCATATATTTCTTGATTAATTAAAAGTTTGCAATTTGTATTATGAATTAGAAAATATAAAAAATCGATATCTGTGTTAAAGTCAACTTATGTGGATTCCTATCTAAAGTGGATGACTTGTTGTAATAAAGTACTCGTTAAGATGTTCAGCCAAATTTTCATCATATTCTGATACACAGCTTTATATACAAAACATGTAAGAAGAGATTTTTATTGAATCAAGAAGAGAATTAAAATGTTTGATAGAGGTGTAGGAGAAAGCGGCACGGAACTTAGTGGACCGATATATAGGGAAGGATAAATAATTTTGGTATCTGGTGACAAGAGGAATAAAAGAGGAATGATGCTCAGAGTTCAACTGACGGAGACGTTGCAGATATAGAGGAGTATTGGAGTGAAAAAGAGAAAATACACAAGTGGAAAATAAAACGTTGCCAAATTTTAAGTCAGCTAAATCTCCGGTAATACGGAGATATATTTACGAATACAATAGGAGAAGCGGAAACAAGAATTTTGGATACGCTGTATTGGATATACGATTTAGCTGATGATTAAGAGCAGGAACATAGACGACATCAGCGTAATCAAATAGAGACATAACAAGTAATTGAGAGATAAAGAGTTTTTGAGAGCAGGAAAAGATGTGGCAAAAGGGATAAAGAAGACGTAAACGAGCATAAGCAGCCGACACTTGACGGCCACGTGTGACTCGAATATGGCCATAAAGAGTCAACATGGACACCGAGAATCCTAATAGAGGAGGAGCGAAGAATTGGAATAGAATTAAGAGAAATGTCAAAGGATTGAATACGGGATAACAATGTTGAGGAACCGACAATTAGCAAGGATAATTTAGAAGAATTTATTGTAGATGCAGGGCATTATTAATGAACCATTCGGCAATAGATTTTAAGTCTGTATTCAAAGCAGAACAGGTTGCTAAAACATTAAATAGGTGAACAAATTTGAGAAGACGTCATCTGCATACATGAAAAGCTCGGAGGACAGAGAAAAATTAGACAAATTAGAGACAGAAATAATAAAGAGTAAAGGTCTTAGAATGGAACCCTGATGAACACCAGAGAAAACGGCACGAGTAAATGAAAAAAGAGGAAAAGGATTATATACGAGGATTTGCTGTGTGCGGTTTGTAAGGAACGAGCAGATTAGCGAGAGAATAAGCTGGGAAAGACCGCACTTCAGTTTATCTAAAAGTAAATCATGATTGATGATATCGAAAGCCTTTGTGAAGTCCAATGCAATGATGGAAATAAGGCGACAATTGTCGAAATTACGAAGCACGACATCAGAGATGTAAAGCAATTCCGTCGTCGTGCTGTGAGATCGACGAAAACTAGATTGACAGGAGGGAAGGATGTTAGAATTGGAAACAAAAGCATTAAGCTATGAGAAGCAGATATACTTAAGCAGCTTTGAGAAGAAAGGGGGGAGCGAGATAGCAAAAAGATGAAAGAAAAGAGGGATTATTAGTTTTAGGAAGAAAGAACAATTGAGGAGGAGGGAAAAATACTATAAGAGAGGGAGAAATTTATCATATAGACAAGGGGATCAAGATATTGAGGAAGGCACAGTAGGAACATGCGACCGGAGAAATCAAGAAGTCCAGCGAAAGTCAGGCAAATGCGCTTAAATATATTGTGAAGATCATTGGGAGTGATTGGAGCAAAATTGAAGATCGAGGAAACGTGAGGAGAGTAGGAAAGAGGGTGAGTAAAAGAGTTAAAAAAATAAGACGAAGAAGGTAGAGTGTCAAGAAAATGATTATTTAGGAGAGAAGGATTTCTGAGGTGCAAAGGTATCGAAGCAGAGGAGGATTGTGCATCGCCAAGGAGATTTTTCCAGAATTGGAGCGAGGAATCAGTTGTAAGGGAGGTAGAGAGGAAGGATTTTTTCTCACGACGAACAACAATATTCATGTCGTTCCGCAAACCCTTATAGTACTGCTAGTCCGCAGGAGACTGAAATCGTTTGAATCTTAGAAGGACACGTCTCTTCAGCTCAATAAGCCATCAGACTGCACTGTTCAGCCACAATGCGAGGAGACGAGAAACACGCCTACAAATAATCAGGGCGAGTCGGTCAAAAATTGCAGTAAAAGAGGCCGTAAAGTAAAAGACCATCTCATCAACATGCGACGCCGCATATAAAGACGACTAATCTTCAGCCTCAGCTCATGTCTTCAGGCCTGATTGCATGAATGTTACGCGAGACAAACGTACGACCAGGGTAATGTAATCGCGGAATAAGCAGCGTCGCATGGATGGTCACTCACACTGGTCGCATCGCTGACTCTGCACTCAATCACATTAATGCTCGACGAGACAAAAATAAGGTCCAAGGTAATTGCCGAATTACATGTTAAGCGAGTTGGAGCATCAATTAATTGCCTAAGAGAAAACAGCGACGCAATATCAAGTAACAGTTTGACATTATATTCATTTGATCAAGTATGTGTCGACATTAAAATCGCCCAGGCACACGATAGCATCGTTATATATGCCGCATAGGCATGACTCTATAAAATGCAAGTCAGAAAGTGGTGCACCCGGCGATATACGCAGATGACCGCTACCCGCCGACCGTGAGCAAGCTGGAGAGACACAGCAACGATGTCAGTGAGAGTACTCACTGGCGGGATGCCCAAGCCGATCAGAAAGAATTGGAGAGACTCATCGATATATAACGTGACACCGTCCCCGCGGCGACCAGTGGATCTGTCCGAGCGAACGAGCACGTTATCTATGTCATCAGATCCAGAATTGGTCGAATTCCGCAATCAAGTCTCCCCGATGGCCAGAATTTCCAAACGGTGGAAGACGACAATGTCTTTGACTAACGTAACATGCAGAACGGGCGACCTAACGTTGATGTATGCAACACGCAGTCTGCCGAGAGATATCCGACAAATCCGAAAATTGAGACGAATCTGCAGGAAGTGTCACGCAGACAGATCACGCAGGGCCACTTCCACCTGACGCAAGCGGCGGGGACAGGGGAGCGGGATGAGAGGGAGCGGACAAAGGTGAAACAGACCTGAGGACGGAGAGAAGTGAATCCGGAGAAGTGTAACGATGCGAGGGCGAATTATCTTTGACACAAAAATAAGTGATTCCCCTACGTATCCAAACACGCCTAACACCATGCGCCGCTGCTAGTCGACAATCCTCAACAAAAGTGCGCCGCTCAGACGCAGTAGCCTGCTTGCGAATAAAGATCCTATCCCCCCCCCCCTGGTCGGCCTGGAGCCGCAGACATCTGATGCATTTAGTCCACTTCTCCGACAAGTCCTAGCGATTAGTTCATTGTGCCTCGCTATTGTCGTAAATTTGATAATAAGTGAAGACGAGGACGAATTCCTGCAGAAATCCTGGAGGCTCGCGCAATTTTCGACAAAGACACCGAGACATCGAGGATGAAACTTTAGTCTTAGTGTTGTTACGTCCAGACTCCACAGTTCTTTTCTTCGACTAAAAACTTTCGTCATCACCATAAAAATTATTAACCAGTAATACCGATAGACCATCTGTTACAATAGCGACGAGCCAAATAACATTTCAAGCTAATAATCCATTCGGGACAGAACCGTTGGATTAGATATTGGAACCAAGTGCCAAATAGGCGAACCTTATCCCGAGCAACGGGAAAAATAAATAGATTAGAATTATAAAATAAAATAGCAGTTGTGCGCAATAAATGACAAATGTGGCTCGAACCTATTGGACATCCGGCAAATGGTCGATAACGAAAGTTGTCTTAGACACATATCCCTGTATCCCATTTCACAACCGATATTCCTAATCCTAATCCTGGATTGGCCCAGTAGCACGTGTGCTCTGCACTCGGCACCACTAACTCGCCAATATAAAAAGAGAGGCCCTCCACGAGGAACGGCAGTCAGCAGTCAGAAGTCAGAAGATAGTAGTGATCGGTTGCCAGTATTATTTGTCAAATTTTCAAACTAAACTCTGCCGGTTTGCAATTAGAACCGTTCTCGTTCAAACTCCATCTCCTTTGGGCTTTGAACAAGAGTGACCGGAGTCTCCACATCCGAGTGGCAACCTTCCATGAGGTGCTGGGACCAACAAATTCGGCCGCCAGATCCACCCACATCTGCAGAACAATAGTAAGTCCCATCCATACACACACACACACACACACACACACACACACATATGTATATATGTGTGTATAATAGAATCAACCGCTATAATTTATACTAAATTGTTGTGTCCAAATTAGTGCCGCGCCCGAACCGTCCTTTCAAAGGATGGCTTCGAAGCCGGGCCTACCGGGAGGCACGGAGACTCTTGGACGAAGAGTTCAAGAGATACCTCGGGAGTTCACAAGAGCAGAGTCGTCCGGCCGAGGATTCCTCACCACCACCACCATCCTCGTCACCACCAGCTCCGCCGGCTAATCAGCCTGAGGTTATACCTCCTCCGCCTCGAACACCTTCACCTCCCCAGCTACCTCCTTTCCCTCCCCCTCGATCTCTTTCACCCGCGTTTTCGGACGCACTGACGGAGAGAATCTTTCCCGATACTCCTCCCCAATCATCCGATTCATCGATCCCAATTTCCCCCAGATGAAGTCCATCTCCGACGAACTCCACAGACAGCGTGGAGTTTTTAGAGGAAATTCTTCCACCCCCACCTAGATCCTACTTCCGGATCCTAGAGAGTAACACCTTTGAGTCACTCATCACCCAATTCCCGCGGATTACTACCGCATCCATCCCTCAGGGGGCCTACACAATCGGCCCTCATTATTTCGATCCTGAAGAAATCCGTAATGCCATCACTGGCCAAACCTCAACATCCTGTATCCCAGTACTCCTCCCGAATTCCCCCAATGCATTCCTAGTTCCAGTGGGATTCTTTAATAATCTTTTCTCTCCTTCCTCCGTTTCCATCCATGAAATATATTAAGCAAAACCTAGCCGATTCCCCCTCTAACACAGTGTACATACAATGTATAGCCATTATAGAATAGATAATACTGTAGCCGTTATAGAATAGATAATACTGTTACGTCAGTAACTGTAGCAATGTACAGATTAGATATAATAAGTATTATTATATAACCGATTATCATACAACCGCGTGGTTTCTTTATCTATTAGTTAGCTACAATAAATAATGTTACTAATTATTTCTCTCGCTCTCGTCATTCACTTTTAAAACCCCTCTAATAAAACCTCGTAATCATTAAACCTTGCCCTTTCAGAGTTCGCACGTGGTCCATTCCCGAGTTAAAGGGATTTCTCTGACTCGAAATTCGGACCGACGATCGCACCGCTCATAGGAAACAGGTGTCATAGCGTCTTTACGAGACGTTGACCCATATTCCGAAGCGAGCAATAAAAAGGGTGCATTCGACTCGACGTGTTTGCTTCCGGGCAAATACTTGCGAGACAAGAGTCTGACCTTCCTTCCACGCCCCTTTCTACTCCCTTCTCTCTTTAAATCCATTTTTCCGGAGTTTGAACGTAACAGTGTAGTTCTCTGAAGGGACTTTTGGTAGATCGAATACGATGAGCTCATGGTCCCTCTGCTCACTGATTATGCGCTCAAAACTAGCAGACAGTCCATTCGGCAAGGCATGAGAGCCATCGGCAAAAGTTGCAGAGCTAGCACGCACCTTCTCCTCCAGCTTAGCGAGGCGTTCTTCAAGGATGATCTGTCTTGCACCCATAGCAGTCAGATCGACAGATAGGCCATTCGTCGCCGCCATCAGTCGATTCGTCGCACCCTCAATATCCTTGAAACGCCGTAGCATTAAACTCCACCATCCTAGCGTTAAACGTCTCCAGAATAAGCTCAAGACGATCTAGAAGACTAAGTCCTGATTTAGTGCGATTCTGTGTTCCAGAGAAGATGGATTTAGTTAGAGTAAACAAGGAGGACTTAACTGCGGAAAGAGCCGATGAGTCAGAAGATATCCGGGAAGAATGACATCGCATTCCGTCACTTTCAGGTTGAGATGAGAGAAAAGGCGACGAGACACAATCATCCAAGGAGGCACCAGCCCCAAGGAAAGATAACGACGGTCCACTCTCAGCCGCAACAACAGGATCGCAATCATCGGAGGGATACAAACCATTGTCAGCACCACAGAAAGCATAAGAGCACTTACGCGAAATAAACCGTTTACATTTGGCACACATCGACTGAGTCATGCTAAAGTACACGAAATTAGACACAGTACAAGAGAATGTGTTTACGCGTAGGATCGCACAACAAGGCACGTAGCAATATAACAAAATAATTATAATATTTATAACTATGCCTGTCCTTTAAACAAAGGCAGAAGCGAATGACGAATAAACAATAACGATAACGAATATAACGGCTAGATTTGAACATAAAATAATGACGTAAAATTAAAGAAATTATTACGCAATGATAAAATATTACAAGAATGTAAAGAAAAACGCACAATGAACGCAGTACAAACGCACTAATAAGGTAACAAAAATGCAGAAAAATCGCGTCACTCACTCACAGAAATACATTCTGCTCGCCGACCAGCATTTGTGAAAACGTTAAAAGTAAAAAATTAAAAAATTAGAAAATAAAAACTAAGGTGTTGCAAAAAGCACCAATAACTACAATATAAGGCACAATAATGATATAAGGCAGCACTTCTCATAAGAGAGAAGTTGAACAAAAAAGCGAAATCAGAGCAGAGCGGCGAGCAGAACACAAAGTGTCACATGAGACTTAATATCACGCTAGCATAAAAAAAAATTTATAAAATTGTCATCCCTATGCTCAACTGTAAATCTCAATCTATCATGATAAGAATTGAAATTATCAAATATCTCATTGATCTGATTGTTAGGAATCGCTAATAAAATATCCATATATCGATAATAAATTGGATTGTTGATATTAATATTGGAAAAAATTATATCTTCCAAATCTTGAATTACTAAATTTGCTAGCAATAGTGACAATGTTAATTCAAATTCTCAATAAAATTAAATTTAATAATCATGTTAATAATACAGGGAATAATACATTAAAAGAAAGAATAAAGGCAGTAAAACAATTTATGTAAGAACATACAGACATTTTAATTACACGAGCAGATAAGGGGAATTCAACTGTAATAATAAACTCAATAGATTATAATAAGTAAATGCATGAAATTTTATCGGATAACAACACATATATAAACATTAACAAAGATCCCACAAATATAATTACAAAACAAATACATACATTATTGACTAGGTGGAAGAAAGAAAGATACATAAATAAAGATACGTATAATAAATTAAATAAATAACAATAAAGGGCAAAGTAAGAGTCAAATACATTTTAAATTATTATACAATTAAAAAGAATAAATTACAAATAAAGAAAAGTAAAAATGAAATACATAGTTTAAATTCAAATTTTATTGTTATCGCAGAAAGATTATTATGAGTTAGTATCTGAAGAGGGCTCAATCCGATAGCCGAAACTTGTAACGTTTTATATTTGAATTTAAAGTGTGTTTTTCATTTTTACTTTTTTTTATTTATAATTTATTCTTTTTAATTGTATGACAATTTAAAATGTGGTTGACTTTTATCTTGCCCTTTATTTATTGTTATTTTTTTCGTATATGAAGAGTCCTTCTATTTGTTGAATAAATAAATTAAATGTTTTTGACGGTATAGTGCCAAGATCCTGGAATGCCAAAGATCCACAAAGAAGGTAATCCATTAAGAATAAATCCGTATTACAAACTAACCAAGACTCCTTATAATTTAAAATACTGGAAAGGATATGGGCAGTAGGAGCCGTAATAATGATATCGCGCAAATAATATATCTATGAAGTGTGAAACTTCTTTATTCACTAAAATGCGCTTACATGTTTCGGCTTACTTTTAAGCCCTCCTCAGAGACAACACATTCTGCGCTTGATTCCTACTGCCCGTATCCTATCCACTAAGAATAATTGTTAGTTGTATTAATAGTCCACAATATCCTCTTGCGACTTTCTTAAAATAAATCATTGATAAAAGTATAAAAAAGGAATTTGGTTACATAAACAATATTTATAAATTAGTTAAGAATTTAAATAGTTTTGCATTAGAATCAAATTACAAATTATCCTTTGATATTACGATATATCTATGTACATTAACATTCCCATAGAGTTAGTCACAAAAAGCATTGAAAAAAGATAGAGACATATATCAAATAATACAGACATTCCTAAAAAAGAACTTCTTAACGCTATTTCCTTGATTATCAATTCAACTTATTTCAAATTTGACAATAAATTTTTCAAACAAATCTTTGGTATGCCCAGAACATGTCTCCATTATTACCAGCATTAACGAATTTAGTAATTTAAAATTTGGAAGATATAATTTTTTCCAACATTAATATCAACATTCCAATTTACTTTCGATATATGGATAATATTTTATTAGGCCTCTAACAATCAGATCAATGAGATATTAGATAATTTCAATTCTTACCATGATAGATTGAGATTCACAATTGAGATTCACAATTGGGCATGACAATTCTATAAATTTTCTTGATGTTCGAATGATATTGGATGGTGGTTGTATTAAATTTGACATGTATAAAAAACCCACAAATTCAGGAAGGTATCTAAGCTATAAATCAAACCATTCATTTCAACACAAAAGAGGAATGATAATCGGTCAGCTTGATAGAATTCTTTTTCTCTTCACATCCTGAATATCACAAAAAAAAACATTGAATCCATGATAAACATTCTTCTAATTAATTTTGAGGTTATCCACTTGACATTTTTCTACAATTAAGAATAGAATTAGTTAGTGAAAAGAATTTATATGAAAATAATATAGTTAACAACAAAGATTACAATAGAATAAAATATTTCACGATATCTTATATGAATACAATCTCGGAACAATTTAATACTAGCGAAAAAAAATAATTTTAAAATAGCTTATAAACCTATGAATATTTTGAATCGTTTCATAAAATTAGGTAAAGATAAATTAGAAGTAATGGAACAATGTGATGTGGTATACAAAATAAACTGTTTTGATTGTTACTTCTCGTATGTTGGTCAAATAAAAAGGAAACGCGAATCAATGAACATAAAGCTAATATTAAAAAATCAATAGATTCTTTGACTGTATTATTACTGCATCAGATTGAATGTGGCCAAAATAAATTGGGACAATAATCAAGTGTTAGATATAGAACCGTTTTTCCAAAAAAGAATCACGTTGGAAATGATATTTATTAAAAAACAAATTGATGATCTGAACAAGCAGAGTGATAGAGAAAAATTAATTATTAGAGAGTACTTTCCTTTGCTTAGCATAACTCCCTCTACATAGTACCATCTTACCCTCTCCTTCGTTACACGTTTTGTATATAAAGCTGTGTTTCAGAATATGATAAAAATCTGAACATGTACTAGCTTAATGAGTACTTTAATACAACAAGTCATCCACTTTGGATAAGAATCTACATAAGTTGACTTTAACACAGATATCGATTTTTTATATTTTATAATTCGTAATTACGAATTGCAAACTTTTAATTAATCAAGAAATATTGTGATCATTAGAATCTGAAAATTTTGTGTTCAAGTAACAACTATGTACAAATTTTTGGATTATCAGAAAATGTGTAATAAAAGACGATTTTCTTTGGATAGGATAACTCGAAACTCTTTGGACTAACATTAATATATGGAAAAATAAAAAACAATTTTTAGATAACAAGCGTTCTTGCGTTACAATCAGACAGGTTTAAGAAAACAAACTTAGATTAGTCGCCCGTTGCGCGAAAAAAGTTACGAATTAGTTATATACTGAAGATGGCTTAATGTAAGGCCGAAGCGTCTATATAATATTTAATTGTTGTAATTAGATTATAAATTTTCTCTAATCAAATATGACTACTCGCTAAAGATATCTTGCGTTTGTGATGCATGCCCTATATCTTTTTGTTTTTTAGCTAACTTGTCATTTAGTTTCCTGGCACGTGGTGTACTCGTTTCAACTTGTATTTTATCTGACATCAAGGATGCTATTATATTCATATATTTGCCTTTTGCTACCCACTATTGGATTATCTGCTTTATGACTGCTTTATGATTGCGCTTATGAACATTCGTTGCTAACAGTATACTTTTATATGTTAGTTTATCATCCTCTGCATAATAGTATCGTCGAGAATTCTTTAGAAAATTAATTCGTACAACCCAGGTATATCTTTGTACGTTACTCCATCTACGATTACAAAATCATTCGTTACGTATCTAAATCGAACTGTTTATCACCGAAAATCGTGCTATTTTCGCTAAGATATACGTCATAAACTTGATCAATTTCCTTTTCTCTGCTACCATTGAGAAATATGTTTACGTATTTTTATCCCAGTGACCCCAGTTGATTATGCAACTCCTCACAAACTTGTTGCGTTTGCAAAAACTGTTTAACTAACGTTTCGGTTTATTGGACGTTTCATAGACGTCTTCGGTTAAGAAAAGGTGTAAAATGTTTGTACGATAATTTACGTGATTCGGTCGATGTAGAATTAAATGAATCCGACGTGACAATCGGTTCTTTTGTTTGTGCTTTTTAGGAGACGATATTAAGTCATGGTAAAGCCATGCTTTATCCATTTAGAAATCATCATCGTCATTATCATCATCTTCTTTATCTTCTTTAGGTTTTTCTTAATATTTTTATCCTTTGTAACATTTACTTCTTTCTTAATCGGCTGAGATTCCTTGCCCGCGATGTTTCCGACAATCGGTTTCATAGGTTCGACGAAAGGCTAAGACTTTCTCTCCAATACTATGTCTTCCTCTATTTTACTGGTTTTCAAAGCGCGATACTTTTTATAAATCGAATTACTTGTTTTTAAATTTTGCAATCTGCTTTGCTACCCTCTCACGATCTACCCTCTTTTCTGCTATCCATGTTGCACTTGAGGAAAATGTTGTATGCTTGACATACTGATAACAACTAATCACGTTACGATATTGCGAACTCAATAAATCCTTTTCTGCGTTGTCCATTCGTAAGCGCACTGTCTTTGTCTATCACTAAGAATCCACTTTTGCCGCCAATAGTAATGATACAGAAATCCTCGTAAGATGTAACATGTCGGTGTTTATGTGGCCATTGTATACATGTTTCAAATTGATAATATCTTGTTTGAACAGGATCAACAGATTTGCATTATCACATATAAGATGCTTCGATATCTTTGCATACGTCTGACAGAGATAAAAAGAGAAGTAGATGTCCTCGTGTTGACCCATCGCAAAGTACTCTCTGATCACGTCTTGCTTATCGCATGCCACATCGTCAAAATAAAAATAGAATTTGGAAGCGCTTCGTTTGATGAAACGACGTTGCTATTATTGGAGAATATAAAATAATTTCTTCAATCAGGGCTAATAAATTCTCCAAGTATCGATATTTTGGCTGTTGCAATGATTTCGAGTACACGTATATGTTTTCGAAGCATACGGCGTGTGAATTTTCGAGTAAACTTATTAGTACGTTTGTTTTACCGCAGTTTGATGAACTACAGATAATATCACGTATAGAAATCGACAACATGTTTCCATGCTTGCGCATTTCTTTTTCAGTATTTTTTCTGTACTTTATTATCGACATAAATTACTTTGATAAATTGAAAAAAATTGAGTTCGAGAGCGGACCTATTTATAGAAGCGCGTAGAGCGAAACTATTCAATATTGAAAATATTTCTTATTGTGTCGGACAACTGCGATATATATAATTTAACCGCCAAAGAGTTGGAATATATATCAAAAATTATTTTGTTACGAGAATTTAAGAATTACAGATTAACTGTAGGACAGATTACCTGAACATATAAAGACTGATTCAGAAGTTCAGCAACTTCGTCGATGCTTGAAACATTATAATTTGCCCTGTCATCGATCGCATATCGATGATCCGGTACCGTTTATAAAAATTTGCTACGAACGTCAACTACAACAAAAGGCTGTGGTTTTTTTAAATCACGCGATAAACGCACTTCTATTCCAATTACATCTCTCCGGATATCCATTTTGCGGTCCAGGAATGCATTTAGAAAAGCGATTATTATTAGAAACGATCGAAGCATCTATTGAACGCGGCGTGTCGCGAACACGACAAAACTTATTGACGGAGCAAAGATCTCGCGAAACGACACGTAGCCAATAAAATACTCGCCGAGAAGGCACGGAAACATTACTGCGACCGATTTGATTATCGGAGAGATAGAGCTGCTGCCAACATCTGTTTAAGTGGCTATGAAATCCAAGACAAAAATCGGTATTTGAAAACAAAGAAAAAGAAGAAATCAACGAAAAAGCGACACTTTTGTCATATTGGCGGTAACAAAACGTAGCGATTTTTTACCTGCTGCTGGGAGTCGTCGGCTCGCTGGTTGGCGGTGCGGCAGGAGTCGCAAAAGCTTTATACAATAAAGCTGCGCAGCGTCAATTGGAAGAATTGAAACGTCATAATCGTGTCATAGAAGGTCATGGAATTTATCTCGCTCCGTACAAACATGGACGATGGATCTCAACAAAGAAAAATTTTAAAAAATATATATATATAAAAAAGTTAAAGAAACCATAAAAATACTAAGGATATATGGTAACTACGTAGAATTGCAACAACTGGCAAAATATGTGTATTCCACACTTTAGAGGTATTTTTATGGGTACTACTTTACCAACAGGAGGAGTATATCGAAAAGCGGTATTTTGGATAATACCGAGAGACCAGGTACTCATTGCGTGACGTACGCGAAACGGAGAGATCGTGCTGTTTACTTTGACAATTTCGGCAATCTTCGACCACCGAAGGAATTGATGCAATATCTGGACGTAACGCAAATTGAGTATAATCACACGCCTTATCAACGTTATAATCAGAGTAACTATGGATAACTCTGCAATTTTTACAGATGGTTGATGATCAATATAAGAACTGACATTGCACTGTTTCAACTCAGTGTTTATTCAAATATGTCACTAACATTTACGCTGATCGGTAAGAATAGTATCCTCGCGGTCTACTACCTTCCGGCCTTTAGATTTGAGCGATGGCGATTACAAGCTCGGTCTAACGAACTTCGAAACTTACCATACAATATCTAATGTGAATTTATTGAATAATAAATTTTACTTTGACGAAGACGACAAGGAAATTATCATTCCGGAAGGATAATACGAAATACGTAACATAAACGAGTATCTAAGACGTGCAATTTTACAATCTTACCTCAACAATACTGTGAGAGAGAAAACGTTTCGCAGAGACGAAGACCCATTAACTATCCGCGCTGATAACAATGCAATGAAGAGCGAGATTAAGTGCGCTTATCGAGTAAATTTTACCAAATCTCAACATTGAATTGCTGTTAGAATTTTCGAATCGCGTGTTAGAACCACGACAGTGGCATGAATCGAACGAATCGATAAATATCATCAACGTAAACATCATTCGCATTGAATGCAACGTGATCGCGGGTGCATACAGCATCGACAAGTGTGTGCACGCGAGTTTTCGCCGAGCGTGCTACCGAGGATATAAGATATCGGAAAGACTAACACAAATTATTTACCTTCCGATCATCGTACGGAGCATTACGGATCTGACATTTCGCATTGTAGATAATTGCTCGATTTTCGCGAAGATCACCATTAGATTGCATATTATATATGGAGGTGACAGCGATAAAGTGTTACGACAATGATAACGTAAGATGCTTATTTTGAACTAGCAGGCGAAACAGATTAGAGACATATTTTTTGCCAGAGGGATCAAAAACATTCGATCGTTCAGTAGAAAGAAACTTACGGCATCGAACATTAAATTTTTACAATCATTGGGTATCGTACGAAATATCTGAGATGGGTGATATTTTGAATATTGAAGGCGAACCGATCTTTGATAATAGCATAGTCAAGTTCAAGTTTCACACATTCAATCCGTATGTCAACACGACGTATGGATATAGTGACAAAATAATACCCATTCAACAGTAGGATTTATATACGTTACCGTGTGATAGAATTCTCTACGTCGAAAGTAAATTAATTTCAAAAGAAGAAAGTGTACAAAACCGGCTAAAGTTTGAATGTAATTGCGTGACGTTCATGTTCGATGAAATTCGATATGAACTCAATAGTATGGAAGTTGACCGCACAAATGTTGGAATGGAACTAATGTTATGAAGGTTTATACAACGTTTTCTAATGAACGTTCTCATATGGTTTGCATAATACGAGATCTCTCGACTTTAGTTATAAGCCAAAAGTCCAATGACAGACGATATTTTAATTTTTGTGTGCCGCTCAGCATATTGTTAGTTTTTGCGAAGATTACAAACGTGTGGTAACTAATGCTCGTCACGAATTTATTTTGATAGTGCTCAATGGTTACAATTACATACTGGGAGATTTAACACGACAGAGCCGACACTTGAATTGTTCAAAGTACAATGGCGAATGCCTCACGTTGCGTTGAATGAAATTAATAAACTATCCATGCTACGAACCTTGGAAAGTGGACGATATCTATGTATAGGTTCTTGGGAACTGTATGAGTACTATTGAATACAACGAAGCATTCCTGGGCCATCGAGACTGCAAGTCAACTAGAAAAATCGCGATATGTTATCTTTGGTCTAGTCTGATAAAAAAATATCATGACAACACGTAAAATTTACTTCAATAATTGTAAATTTACCAATGTAAAATTTATCTAAACTCTGAATTTTATTCGTATGATGATCTGAATCTAAACTTTAACAAGCGGAGCTGTTATTTTGTATAATATGTATGTACATTTCCGTACGTCTTATTATCAAATCTCTCGTGAAAGGAATGAACCGTCATTTCAATTAAACTCCTTTTTTGATAGGTCATACAGTAATTATTAACTGCTCGCGACAAAATGAGTCCGTCAAGTGGTATCATGGATGTATAATTAGAATTTGAATTTAAAGAGAATGTACCCGCGAATACTACAGCTTGTTGCCTCATCATACACGAACGCGTGATCAAATACAACCTAATGTCCAACGTAGTACGCAAGATTACATAAATCGTTTTCAAAAGAATAATACCCTCTCCGCATTTTTCGATATAAGTGATAATAGTCATTTTTTCCTGATCAAGCATAGTCTCCAAAAGTCATTCGCTGTGGCTATACCAATGTAATTAGTAGATCTGCAAAAATTTGTCGTTGGAAGAAGATTTATTGTAAAGGAAATGGCGGTCCTGAGAAAAGGAACTATTTTCTCTCTTACCTTTTTACGCCCCCATACCATGGAATATCTTGAAAAGTCTTGCGCTTTGTGGTTGAGTGCTTATCACTATGGATTGCAATGGGAAGACAGAATGATTCCATACAACATGACGAAATATCTGATTATAATGGCTATAATCGATGAGGAAAAAAATGACGACAATAAGGCTCTCGTATATGTTAAAGGACTTCAAAAGACGTGCATGGTTGGCTAGTACACTTGATAGTGACAATATGACCATTGAAATCTTAGACGTTGATTACGAAGATATAGAATCTTTGTGAATAAGATATTACTAATACTAATAATATTACTAATACTAGATATTAAGATAATTTATTAAGATAATTTTATTAAGATAATTTTTGAACGGGCTAGCAATTTTAAGTATTTAGGATCGATTTAAAACCAAACTAATGAAATAAGAGAAGAGCTTAAGGAAAGAATTAATTTGGGGAATGCGTGCTTTTATTCGGTTAGGAAACTACTCGGTTCGCGGATATTGTCTAGACGCTTAAAAATTAGAATTTACAGAACGATTATTTTACCGGTAGTCCTGTATGGCAGCAAAGCGTGGTCACTTACGTTACAAGACGAGAAAGGATTTAGGGTTTTCGAGAATAAAGTACTTCAAAAAATCATCGGTACAAAACGCAATTAGGAAACGGGCGAATGGAGAAAATTACACAACGCAGAATTACATCAATTATATAATAGTCCGGATATTATTAATGTCATAAAATCGCGTCGATTAAGATGGGCAGGTCACGCGGCGCGTATGGATGAGAATCGAATTGCATATAAAATACTAATTGGTAAACCGAATGGGAAAAGACCATTAGGTAGACCAAGACGTAGATGGGAAGATAATATTAGAATGGACCTTAACGAAATGAGGTACGAGGGTCACAAATGGAGGGATCTTGCTCAGGAACGGGAACAGTGGCGGGATTTGGTGTTTGCGGCAATGAGCTCGAGTTCCTAATGCCTAATAATAATAATAATAATACTAGATATTACTAATACTATGCGATGTGGAAATTATGCTAAAAATTATGCGTTACAGAATGTATTTAAAATATACAATTGGTGGTCGCAACATCAAAAAGAATTGTCTCAATTTGAAAAATAAAGTGTGAGATTTTTTTTTAAATACATTTTTATTTCTTTCTTCCTTTCCAGTACTTAAGAATCAATTAATATATAACAGTTATTCAGTAGTGCGATTCGATAAGTACCCAAGTTAGCGAATAAGAAAGTGCGTGTCACGCTTCGCCGTTTTTCTTATACTATTAAAAATTAATTTTTTAACTGAGACATATAATTTTAACATGACATTTTTTTTTATAAATGATATCTTGCAAATATGTTTATGTTTTTTGTCGTGTCTTTCAGATATGGTATCTTTTTATATACTTTTGACCGAGAGGCAATGCTAAGGATTCTTTTAAAAAATATCTAATATCCAGGGAGAGACCATTTCAATTGAATCATTTCAACTAAATCCTTTGAATATAGGTAAGCAAATCTTAGGTCAATGCAATAAAACAGGTCCAAATGCACGTAAGTCACGTACAATTTTATTGCTATACCTACATTTTCGTGCAACTTCTAGCGGTCAATCGGACAGTGTGTCAGTATGTCAATAGATTTTGTCAATGCAACAGTTTTACTAACAGTTTTGCTAACAGATTTAGAGTAAAAAATCAGTTTCAATTTAATTAAAAAAATGTGCGATTTACGAGAAATACTAGAAATTACTTATAAATATCCGGTTTGGAGGGTAAGTATTACTATACGTGTGTGATTTTTATCTTTAAGTGTGATTTTTTTTAATGATTCTTTTTTTAATTTGAAGACTTTATGGTTGACAATGAGCTTATGGAAAAGTACACTTAAAAACGAATTAAGAATACAAATAGTGCCTCTGGTGAGTAAAACTGTGCTTTTATGTACACCATTTTTCATCAAATGTACTTTTTTAAATTAATAATATTTATTTATTCATTTTTTTCAAAACGTCTATTGTTACTTAGAGAATAAATAATTAATACTATTTATAACTTCTAATCAGAATGTCAAGATAACGTCAACGTTTTTTTTTTACAAAGAATCGCAAAAAAGCCATTTCTTGTATGTTTAATTTCAAAATTTATTTATTATTTAATTTCAATTTATTTTAAAAACCTTATATGTGTGCTGAAAAAATTTGGTTTGCGGCGTTAATTTCAATATTGAGAAGTCTAAAAAATACCTCATTTGGTCCAAAGTAATTTCTTACTGTAAATTGTAGCATAATCTTTTAAATTGTATAAAATATTTTGATTTTGGAAATGATGCAAGGTAATCGGTCATACACTTTTATGTGATAAAATTAAACTGTTTCTATACGTTAGTTTGTTATTAGATTTTGCGTTTCTTTCTCGAATAAGCTGTAAGAAAAGACACGATGTTCAAAGGTCACATAGTACAGATTTTTCATGTAATGGATATCGTATATCGCGTCTGATTGGTTACACGATTGTGCATTATGCGTTTAATTATGTATGCCTCTTGATTGATAGTTAAATTTGTGCGTTATTTTAATTAATACATGATTAACTGTTTTAGCGTGGATTCGTAAATTGTTTCTTCGTATTCACAACATAAATATCTTTAACAAGATTTTGTAAAGCGGTTACTTGGTAATAAATACCAAAATGGTAGGCAATAGCGCGACAAGTACAAATGTGACGGAATCAGCACCGGCGGTGAAATCTGGTAACTCGGGTGCCGTGCCATTCTCATAATATTGATAATTTTTAACGCCTACGTGTAATCGAATAAGACGATAGTTGGGCATGTTGATATCAACGCGATTATTTAAGAAGTTTTGCAGCATATTGGTGACGCACCAAAAATTGCCGTCTTCGTCAAATGCGAAACTGTCGGGCCACTGCGTCAATACATGATCGCGCGATATAATTCGTTGACCGACGGTAAAAGATGGTGTATTCTTGGTATCCCACATAGCGATGGCATCGTCAGCTAGTAGACCAAAGTAAAGTACACCAGTAGACGACATCGCCATGCCATCCGTTTGCGAAGTCTTCCGTCCAAGTTCTTTCACGTATTGATCGATATTTGACAAATTGTTCGTCAGAGCAAATACCGGAACCGAATACAGATGAAAAGAAGATAAAGGCGAATAGTAGAGTTGTCTGAAACAAATTCGATTGTCGCTTGTTAGAAAATTATACTCAAATTTCGAATATAGAAAAATGATATGTTTACAATACTATTGACAAAGAATTTTAATAACACAATAATAATTAGTAAGGAGCATATAAGCCAGCACTGACTGTCGATGTAAAAACCTCAAGTAAAACAACAATGTTTATAAAATGTTTAGGAATAGTTATTTTTATTTTAAAACCATTTAAGGTTATTTTTATAAGCCTAAAATCTCTTGAACTATTTAGGAACTGGTTAAATAATTATGTTGTTTTTTACAAACGTTTTTACAACGTTTTAAATTCATTGATTTTTAAGATAAAATATGAATGGAAAGAATAAATGAGTGGTGAAGGATCGCATCTTAGGTAGCACATGCATGTTTTATAAACGTATATATATATATAAAAGTTATGCTTTTTGCGGGTTTCCTCCGTATCCAGATCCATTCTTAAAATACCAACGTTTCGTGAACCTTGCAGTCCACTTCATCAGGGCGAAGAGCAGCCTGATACTGAGCTGTTTCTCCGGGCCGTTCCTTTTTATATTATGCTACTTGTTGAAGTGATGGTGGAAAAGAAGAGAATTGTGGGTGAGAGCGGGGGGAATTCAGTCAGTTTTCAATAACCAGGAAGATAGTTTTCCATATTTTATTTATATTGTAGCCATTATCTCTATTTAGATTGTTAGGATGTTTTTGTATTTCTATGGCTTCTCTATACTTTCTTGGAAAGTATGAAGTAATGTTGACTATTGTGGCCGCTTTATCAAATTGTATTTAATGTTCTGTTTCGATGTTGTGTTCTGATAATGCTCACTGCGTGACGTGTTTTAGCCTGACATCACGTTGGTGTTCCTTTATCCGTAGGTTGACCATTCTCCCTGTTTCTCCAATGTATACTTGCCCGCAGGAACAAGATATTTTGTATACTCTTGCGGAGCAGAGTGGAGGTCTTTGATCTTTAGGATTTCTTAAGATTTGTCCTATTTTTTTGGGTGGTTTAAAGATAATTCGAATATTGTGTTTGTTTAATATTTTGCCAATCCTATCTGTTGTTCCTTTGACATATGGAGAATAGATAGAATCTAGTGATGGGTAGTGATGCGATTCGGCATCTAGGTATCTATCTGTGTGTGTTGATTTTGTACACTTGATGGGTATTGTCAGCTTTCTTAGAGACAAGAACATCTAGGAAGGAGAGTTTTCCGTTTTCTTCTATAGTGAAGTGGATATTTAGATGTTAATTGTTGAGAATAAGGAATTTACGGAGTTCGGCTCTGCCGTGTCTCCATATCACGAATGTGTTGTCTACGGAACCAAACTTCTGATTTCTTAGGTGTTTTTCCGAGCCTCTTTCTCAAAATGGCCTCTTTCTCAAAATGCTCCATGAAAATGTTGGCGATTACAGGAGAAATAGGAAAGCCCATTGCCGCTCCTGAAGTTTGTTCATAAAATTGGTTGTTATAGGTTGTTATTGGTTGTTATAGGTTGTTATAATACTTTCCAAGAAAGTATAGAGAAACCATAGAGATATAAAAACATCCTAACAATCTAAATAGAGATAATGGCTACAACATAAATAAAATATGGAAAACCATTCTCCCGCTTATTGAAGACTGATCAATTCCCCCTCCCCCCCTCCCCATTCCCTTCTTTCCCACAATTTTCTTCTTTCACTCCAACAAATAGCGTAATATAAAAAGGAACAGCCCGGAAGAACAGTTCAGTATTAGGCTGCTCTTTGCCCTAATGAAGTGAACTGCAAGGTTGGAACTGATAGGTTGGCATTTCAAGAATGGATCTGAACACGGAGGAAACCCGCGAAACGCATAATTTTTATATAGAAAGCATCAATGGAAGCTTCAAGAATATTAAACGTATATATAGTTCCATAACCGTAAGAAACCAATAGGAAACTTTGTATCGATAAAAATGTTTATGCAACCATGATTTTAAAACGTAATTTTAACGTTTCTACCTTGCTAAAAATTTCAGTTACGTCCATATAAAAAGTATATACGTTTACATCAGGATAGATATGAACAAATCAATTTTTAATTGGCATAAAATCTATCAAAGTAAATATTAAATCTGGTTATATAAGCATTTCCATTTCATGGTACATAGTTGGATTCTCTTATAAAAATGTTTTCTGTTGACATCTGCAATTCCAAACATGAGGACATGCAAGGAATTTATGATATAAAGTTTACTGGTATTTAACAGGAAATAACATAATCCGGTTTGTGTAAGTATTTTCATGTTTAAATTAGTAATGAATTATTATGGGTTTCCCTGCGATTTGTAGTGAGCTGCACGTAAATCTATGCATTACTTTTACGCGGTTTTAGTAATTGAATCATGTATGTGTAATATGCTTTCGAGAATGCTTAGCTTAAAGCATTTAAAGTCGGCTGGAAAAGTGTAATATCTATTTTTAATTTTTTTTGGATATTTCGTTCTTTGCAAAATATTTTTCTCTTCAAAATATTGTTTGTGCTTTGATTTGTATAATATTGTGTACAACTTACACTGTATAATATTTATACAGTGAGAAGAAAGTTACCGAACTAACTTTTTGCAACAATGTTGTACATCTTAAGGAAATCTTACGTCATAATATCAATAGATTTCAATGAAACTTATAACGGTTTATTGATGTCAAATGTTAGTACAAGCAAACGGATACCCAGAAAACAATGTCTTATAGATATCTAAAAGATATTTCTTTAAAAATATCTAAAGATATTTTTAGAATATATCTAAAATATGTCTATTATAAACATCTTAAAGACATCTTGAAAAATATCTTTAAAATATTTCAAAGAATTGGAAAGAATACGGACAGTAGGAGTCAAGCGCAGAACGTCGCGTTTTAATAAATAAAGAAGTTTTATACTTTACAGATATATTATTGGCGCGACGTCTTCTGCGCTTGACTCCTACTGTCCGTATCCTTTCCAATTCTTTGATTTATAAGGAGTCTTGATTAGTTTGATTTGTAATACGGACTTAAAATATTTGTAATTGATATATTTAAGATATCTAAATGATCTCTTTGACACATATCTAATAGAACACATATCTTTTAGAAAAGTCTTAAAAGATATCTTTTAAAAGAGATTATTTATATATTTTTCACATATATCAGTGAAAAATATAAAAAAGCCCATCAGAGCTTACATCAGCTATTCGTATGCACAGAAATTCTTTATTTTTCATGTGAATGTAACAAAACAAACAAATATACGTTTCAACCCTTTAATTCGGATCCTTATCAATATAAAATATAACTAATTACATAAATAACGCAAATTCGAAGTTGATGATTCCTGATAATTCAGTTTGTTCTTCTCTATTCAAATGCCAAATTAGCTATGTAATGAATAGCTCAATGATTATCAAAAATATTACCTTATACAATAATAATATAAAACTTACATAAAGTAAAACCGGAATCATATACGTTGCGTCACTGAGTAGAATTACATCATCTTATTAGATTGTCAGATATGTTGTGTAGTCATTCAAAAGAAGCACATAACAAAAAATTAAAGAATTATAATTATTATAATTATGTTTAATTGACAGAGTTCTATCTTTGTCCTATCATATTTACCATCAAGAGAATTTTGAATTAATAATAAAAATTCGGTTAAACAATGGATATCCACTAAAACTCATATTTTCTGAAATCAAAAATAGATTGTGAAAAAATTTTAAACATTGGAATGACTAGGGTAACACACCTATGGATAAGTCAACGAACAATAATGAAGACAAAATTAATAAGTTTTTCACAATCCCCTTTATATCACTTTTATTGGAAAAAATCAAAAAATTATAATAAAAAAAAAAAGACTCCTTAATACACATGACATATAAATGGATTAATAATCTTAAGGGATTCATCAGAGGTCATAAAGACGTTCGTCCCAAGCTATCTTATACAGACGTTGTATATAACATTGATTGTCGAAATTGTGAAGCATCATATGTGGGCCAATCAGGTAGATGTTTGAAGACATGGATAAATGAACATAAAAATCACATAAATTAAAACACTACACAGCATTCGGTAATAACAAAACATAGAATCAGTCATCAACATGATTTTGATTGGGAAATGATATTAGACGAAGAAAAAATTCTTAATAAAAGATTGATTTCGGGAGCGATCCATATAAAGCAACAAAAATAGAGTTTGAATTTACAGAATGATACGTATTCTTTGGATCCACTATACATGAATTTGTTTACGAAATTGTAACGTTGATATTACCCTTTTTTGTTCTTAGTTTTATTTTTACCAGGTGTACAAGTATGAAATGCGGATTTGAGAAAACAAATGGCGCATCAATGCAGTGTGTGGTATAAAGATTTGACTGTTATGCCATTTTTAAATGCCATCAACAAGTGTCAGATGCACACGAGTGATAAATTGAAAAAGTGTTTGCATAGTGCTGTGTTGCTGTGTTCGATATGTCGAAATTTATACCAAACAAAGAGCATTCGTGGACAGCATTAATTTCTTGTTTTTATTTGAAGAAAACTGCTGCTGAATCATACCGATTACTTCGAGAAGCTTGTGGTGAACATGCTCCATCGCAAGAAACGTGTGTACGATGGTTTCGGCGTTTTAAAAGTGGTGACTTCGATGTTGCAGACAAGGAACACGGAAAACCGCCAAAAAGGTCCGAAGATGTGGAATTGCAAGCATTGTTGGACGAAGATGATTCACAAACAGAAAAACAACTCGCAGAGCAATTGAGCGTTAGTCAACAAGCTGTTTCCAATCGCCTACGAGAGATGGGAAAGATTCAGAAGACCGGAAGATGGGTACCGCATGAGTTGGACGGCAGGCAGATGGAGAGGCGCAAAAACACATGTGAAATTTTGCCTGCACGATACAAAAGAAAGTCGTTTTTGCATCGTATCGTTAGTGGGGATGAAAAGTGGATCTATTTTGAGAATCCCAAGCGCAAAAAATCATGGGTAGACCCAGGCGCACCATCCACATCGACCGCAAGACCGAATCGCTTTGGCAGAAAGACGATGATCTGTGTTTGGTGGGACCAGAAGGGTGTGGTCTATTATGAGCTGTTAAAACCTGGTGAAACGGTTAATGCTGGACGCTACCAACAACAATTGATCGATTTGAACCGTTCGCTGCTTGAAAAAAGACCAGAATACCAAAAGAGACAACACAAAGTCATTTTTCTTCATGACAATGCTCCATCACATACGGCAAAACCGGTTCGCGACACGTTGGAAGCACTCAGCTGGGAAGTTCTACCCCATGCGGCTTACTCATCAGACTTGGCTCCTTCCGATTACCACTTGTTTGCATCGATGGGTCACGCACTTGCTGAGCAGCGCTTTGGTTCGTACGAAGATGTGAAAAAATGGCTCGATGAATGGTTCGCGGCAAAGGGGGAAGATTTTTACTGGCGTGGTATCCACAAATTGCCCGAAAAAATGTGTAACTAGCATACTTTGAATAAAGCTCTTTTTATCATTCTTCCGAATTTAATGTATTTTTTTTGAAAAAAAAATCCGCATTTCATACTTGTACACCAAGTATTTCAATAATTACTTGACTTTATTATTTTGACTCTCATTGTATCTCTGACTGTCAACACCACAAGTCCTTTACGTGGATCCGCGAAAAACGCTTACGTAAATGGATATGTATAATAAAAAATTCGAACAAATAATTTTAATAATTCTTCAATTTTTCGTTTTGTGCTTCTTTTGAATGACTACACAGCAAACCTAACAATCTGATAAGCGATGTGATTCTACTCAGTGACGCAATATATATGACTTCGGTTTTACTTTATGTAAATTTTATATTATTATTGTATAAGGTAATATTTTTGATAATCATTGGGCTATTACATAGTTAATTTGGCATTTGGATAAAGAAAGACAAACTAAATTGTCAGGAATCATCAACTTGGAATTTGCGTTATTTATGTAATTTCAAGTTATATTTTATATTGATAAGAATCCGAATTGAAGGATTGAAACATATATTATATATAATTGAAATATATACTATTACACTTTTTGCTCAAATATTGATATCTACGAAAATGTTTATAATTACTAAAATGTTAATAAATCATTTATTCAATATTAACAAAATATTTATTTAATGTTAAAAAACGTTTTTTTAAGATTAATAATCTTAAAAAATTATTTCAAAAATAGAAAAAATGTTTCTTTAATATTAAAAAAATATTTTCTTTTAATCTTAAAAAAATATTTTTACAATGCTAAAAGAAATGTTTTTTAATAAAAAAAAGAAACTATTCCATTAATTTTAACGTTTCTTAAATATTTTTTAAATATTATTCAAAATGTTTTTAAAACCGTTTAAAAAATCTTTCTTTTTTTACCACCCCACTGGGTGGTTGAGTTTTAACAATCACTGCAGGAAGGAGTGCATCCCGTTCGTGGTCTACGCTGACTTGGAATGCATCCTGAAGAAGACGGGAAGAGACCCAAATATGTCAAAATATAGGTCCAACATTACAACGTGTTTAGCATCAGATATTACGCTCATTGTTCGTACGACAACTCTGTCGATATATCATTTTCGTTGCAGTAACGACTGCGTCGCGTGATTCACCGAGGAATTCAGAAGTTTAGCGTATAATGTAAATATTATCGTGTCTGCTAATGTTCCCATGGCAGATGTCTCGCGAGACGATTGGCAAAAGTTTAATAGTGCCAAGCACTGCCACGTGTGCGAAAAACCGTTCGCGCCTGACGATACACGGGTACGCGATCATTACTACTTGACCGGGATATAGAAGCCCCACTCAAATTGCAACAAAGCTTTAGTTTTATTATAGAATAAAATCATTTCCGGCTTTTGATGAATTGCATCAGAAATTGTATCATCATCGTGCATCGTACTCAGTAAAATTACTGCTTTATTTTTCTTCGGAACATACGAGCACATTGTTACTTTTTCATGAAAGCCGAAAACTGTTGATAATAACCCTCTTGTTTTTGATGCTTTCATCTCCTGCGGAATATATGGTTTATTTTTTTTCAATGTACCAACTACAGTGAGATTCCAAGTAAGGAGAAATTTAGCCAGAGGTAGCGTTGTAAAAAATCTATCCATACTTATATTTCTTCCAGATCCTTTATAAGCAATCGCAAGTTCTTTGACAACTTTTTCCCCTTGATTGACATCACGAGTATTACCTATTTTGCCTGTGTAGATGATTCCTTTGAGTGGAAAACCATTCTCGACATCACATACCCACCATACTTTTATACCATATTTAGCAGGTTTCGAAGGCATGTACTGGGTAAACTTCGTTCTGCCTCGATAAGGATATAACTGCTCGTCAATCGTTAACTTTTCTGTTGGTTTGTAGATTGTAGCTAAATTTGCATTCAGCATATTCCATATGTCGGTAATTGGAGCAGCTTTGTCCGTGACAGCTCGTGCACGACGTGTAGTGTAATCATCAAATCGTATAAAACGTAAAAGCAATTTGAATCTTTGGCGTCCCATCGTTGCACGGTACAAAGGGTAAGATACTTTCTTTCACATATTATTTATGTTATCGGTATTCGAATTATTACAGCCAGCACATATCAAAATTGCAAAAAAAGCATACATTTCTTGCGGTGTCACTCTCTTCCATACACGTGGCTCTTTTTCAGGATACTTGTTGTTATATTCTTGAAATGTGGCTTCTGCCTTTCTATTTGTGCAACGCACGATGATATCAACCATTTCTACTGATATAATTTTTTTGAATGTATTCGAAATCGATAACATTTGTGTACTTCTATGTGGTCCAGCTCTTTGTCTAATAATATTTCTAAGAGGTGTTTGATGATTTTGCGGAGGCGTTTTATTCCAAACAGTTTTATCTTTAGCCACAAGCGTTGTTCTCGTATTATCTAAAACATATGATAATTTTATGTAAAAAAATTTTAATTAGGTAACATAACATAAGTATTATAAAAAATTATAAAAATAGCTACCTTCATGAACTTCTGAAGCGGCTGCAATACCCTCCGAAGTATCGCCTTCAGCACTCTCATTTTCATCCTCGTCATCACAGCCGCTGCTGCTTCCGTCATCTACATCGTCTTGATCTTGACCATTTTCACTATCTTCGTCTTGAGGTATCTCTGCTTCAATGTCACTTTCTTCCTCATTATCTGATGCTTCATTATTACGAGAACCGCGCCGCAAATCACCCGCCGGAAGCCAATTCTCGTCTTCACTGTCGTCGGAAGAAGCGAGACTCTCGTCTTCGGCATCGCCTAGTAACGCTGCCAAATATGCGTCTCTTTGAGCAGCATTCAATCTAAATAATAAATAAGTAATTATTATAAAAATATTACACATTAAAATCATCACATGAAGCATCCAATATAAATAATATACTTATTTTATGTATCTTACCTCGCATATTCGGCTCGTGTTAGATGATCCATCGTTTTGCATATAAAATGCAAGAATTTCAATATTAACTGTTTTTTTTTATATATATTTGTTTATAATTATACACAAATTTCACAAAACACGTAAAATCATTCACAATATATGAAACCACCAACCAACCAACTTGAAAATATCAAAAACGAACGAAAATATCGGAGCTACGTTCGTACCGACTAACGATGCCACACTGCTTACACGTCTTACTTCCTCAATTCAACGACAGAAACTAAACTAAAGTGCCTGCTAAAGGTATACACAGTGTTCACGGATTTAGAACGAAATGTACGGAGGTGGGGGGCGCTTGGGCTATTCCATAACGTGCTGGAGCTTCCCCCATCTCCGTACGTTTCGTTCTAAATCTGTGAACACTGGGTATACATTCGTTTCAAAAATATTCTAGAACATTACTCAGGTATAGAAGAATGTAGAGATCCTTCTACTTCCCTACCTTTTTAGTTCAATGCACCTGGCCTTCGAAATAAAGAGGGTAACGGCATAGCTGCCAGCGTTTTATATCTGACTAAGGATAACAAGATTTTTTGGTTGGCCACATAAGGGTTAAATTATAAAGATTCACATTACGTACCCATTTTTCATAATTTATCGGACTACGACACACACTTTATTATCAAGGATATAACTATCACGTACAAAGGACATGTAAACACACTTCCTATGACGATAGCACTATAGATAAAAATGATCAAAAGCAAAAAATTTATATAAAATTATGATTTATTGATTTATATAAATTTCTCGCATCAAGTTTAGAAAAATTAGCGTTAAATCTCGATAAAGATAAATTGAAAATTACATGATTAGAATTTCTTATTTTCAACCTGGAGGATTTCGATCTACTCACGCATAAAGATGTATTTCCGTACAAATATGTACATATGACTGCGTCGAAAAATTGGAGAATATATGTTTACCTCCGTGTAAATCGTTTTATAGTTCGTTAACGGGCGACACTGTGTCCGTGATTACGCGCATGCCATGAAAGTGTGGCAGCGATTCTCCATTCAAACTCTAAATGTAGCGACTTGTACTTAAAAATAGATGTCTTATTGTTGGCCGATTTTTGAGAATTTTTGCAACAGTTGCATTACCAGTTATGGACTCGATCCCGCGTATTATTATATACTACCGGATTTTACGTGGAATGTGATGTTGAAACATACTCGCGTCAATTTTGAACTTCTTACCGACGTTGACATGGTTCTATTCATCGAACGTGGAATACGCGGGGGTCTGAGCTAATGTTTCAACAGGTACGTGCAAGCCAACAACAAATACATGCCGTCGTACGATCCATCGAAACCATCGACGAACCTGATGAATTATGATGTTGTAACGTCGTCCGATTTTCCCCTTTATATTCTACCTTATTAATGGTTTTAGGAACGCCGGCTTGAACCCGCGCATTATTTTTAATCTCTATAACTACTTTTATGACAATTTTATTATTGATATTTTATCATTATTGTATTATTTTAATATAAGTACATAATTGCGAATATGCCCAACGACATGTAAATATTTTATTAGTTTTAAATTACTAAGTCTCTTTCATTATATTTTAATTTTGTTACTTACCTTTTATAATTATTATTCCATTATTCTCATTTTCATATTGTTAAATATAAAATATAATTAATATTAAGAAAATCCATGTATCACACTGTGCGAACATCAAGTACCATTACGCCTCAAGAGGAGCTACCGATCGATGCTGGAAGTAAACAGAGCCGCATACCATGATTATCTATCCAAAATATTGAGTCTAACGAAAGGACCGAGGCGTACAAAGAATACGGCTGATGACGACCTGGCAGTTGCTAACTGACTCCCATGCTGATCGCACGCTTTTATTTTACTATGTAATCTGAATTTCATTCTCGTATATCCACCGTGTATTTCTCAAGTTTCGTCTTTTAACAATATATTCACTGCGTTCACTGAGTTTTATTCTAAATATATTCACTGCGTTCACTGAGTTCACTGCGTTCACTGACACTGAATCCTCAGTGTTATATGGTTTCTTCTTTTTTTTTTGCAGAATACTTAATCCCATTTGACTTAAACCGTCAGATGTTAAATCGGATTCATCTGATTTTGTGCCAGCAATTAATGTGGGTATTCTAATTTTTTATTTTTTTTTTATTATTATTTTTGTTTTATCCATCTCGATATGCACTTCAATTTTTGAAGGAGATAATTTAGCTCTTTGTAGTTCTTAGTTGGGTTTCGTCCCCTTTCTCGGTAGTTCTTTCGTGTCTCGCGATAGTCCCAGTGAAAACCATTCATCTCGACCAGTTACCGCGCTCCGGGCGTCCCCCGGTAAAGTCCGTGCAGCAGATTGACCGGAAAACAAAGCGGAGCACTGTAAGTTCTAAATCAGGACGTTACAACGTCAACAATTTCTACGGCTCGACAATGTGTCAATCATTACCATACGTCGATTTTTGATGGGTCAACAATGTAGAAAATTTTGATGTTATGAATGTCACGTTAGATTCACCGACAGATTACATTCTCGAAGTTGACTTGGATATTCGCAACATCTCCATGATATGCACTCCGATCTATCGTTTTGTCCGACGCGTGAGAAACTTCCTGATAAGCGAGATGGCAAACGCCTCGCAAATTTATATGATAAAAAGCAATATTTATTATCGCAATCTACAGCAATGTATTCGTCACGGTCTCCGCATCACACAAATTTACTGTATTACAGTTCGCGCAATTTTCATGGCTTCGCAAGTACATCGAACTCAATACAAATTTTAGAATTCGCGCGAATAACGAGTTCAAAAAAAATTTATATAAATTAATGAACAACGCGATATTCGGTAAGACCATGGAGAACGTGCGCAACTATGTCGACGTGCGATTTGGAACGGAAGATACGGTGCAGAGACAATGATCGCGAAACCAAACTTTTATAATAGAAGTGTTTTTTTATCTCTAGTTGCAATAAAAATGCGTAAACTCGAAGTGAAGTTCGTGAACAAACCGATATACGAGGTATATCGGTTTGTTCACGAACTGTGTATCTTGGACATATCCAAGACATGTTTGTATGAATTTCACCACGAGTACATTACCGCTCTTTCATGAAAAATGTAAAATTATGTACAATATATCGATTCGAAATTATGTATAGCCTTATTTATCACATCAAGTGCGACGATGTCTACGCTGTTATGAAGCACGATATCAATCAATTCGACACTAGCGATTAAGCGGTCGATAATGCGTATGATATTCCGTTCGTAAATAAAAAAGTTCCCGGTTTAATGAAAGATGAAAACGGCGCGATCATAACCGAATTCGTCGGACTTAGAGCGATAATGTTCACCATGTGCGTCGATGGCAAAAAAGATACTAAGAAGGTAAAGGGTGTCAAGAGCAACGTTGTAGCGAGATCCATAAATTCCATTAAATGATTATACGCGGTGTCTCAATGACACAATTGAAATGACGCGCAGGTAGTCATGCATAAGATCGAAATTGCATAAAGTATACACTATATCCGAAACAAAAATCGCTCTGAGTCTATACAACAATAAACGGTACATTATTCTAGATTCTATCGACACGCTGCCATGGGGACATTATAAAATATTATTATAAAAAAATTTATTTCTTTTTTTTTTCATATTTATGTATTTTTTTTATTAATAAAAACACTTATATATGATACATAATATGTTTAATACGTATAGTACGTATAATATTAATAGTATAGTATTACGGGTTGTGGGCGAGAGGGGTGCGGGGCGCGGGGGGTACTCGTTGATGTACGGGGGAAGGCGTAGAGGATATTCGTTAGCGCGCGGGAGAAGGCGCGAGGGGTACTCGTTGACGCGAGGAAGAAGAGGGAAAGCGCGAGGAAGCAATTGGTTTACATAAACATAGGACCCCGGTCGATGGATTACATAAACATAATATGCGTGATGACATTTTGTATCACTATGCTTTTGTATCACTATGCCTTCCGTATTTTTCACCGCCGTCATTCGCCGCCCTTCCCAAAGATGCATCGGTAACAAAGGCTTCCATACACTTATCACATACACTTACTATCTCTTATGTGTCGTCATCTTTCCCGCCGCGTTGTCGCTTCTATTGAATCTTCTTCTCGCACGCAAAAATATTTTATCATACGTTTTTTTATTAAAAAATTTAAAATAAGTAGAACAAACGCTTAATATAGACGTGACAGTCATCGAGCGCGAAAATGTTAGCGGCGCGCGATAATATGATAAGCGCTGCGATAATTAGAAAGAAATGAATAATGTCATACACCCAGATATATAGTTTAAATATGCGTTTATTTTTATATAACATAGTTTTACAATATACAGTTTTTACAATATTTATAAGCAGGAACTTTAATTTAATTTAATTTAATTTAGTTAATTTTAATTCGAATTTTAAGCACCTGCTTCCGATTAGCAATAAAATGTATATTTACTTTTCACACTGTTTACAACATTATCTAAAACATAAACTATTAATTCACATTCCATACTTGATTTTTTATTATAAATTTTGCGGAAAAAATCTACAGCAGCACATTTATCGATGATACAATTTTTATCTAAAAGTGTTACAAAATATTTAAATTTTTCATTGACGACATGCGTATACTGGCACAGCTCAGAGTATACATTCTCGATGCAATGTTCGAGTTTGAACATGAAGAGCACGGTTGATGACTTCATATATAGACATGTATTATGCAGTGTTTGACCACATTCACGTCACGCATTTTTACGACTTCTATCACAAGATCTTGGACCGATAATGATGAAGGTGCGATTGATTGCACGAATCGCTTAATATCGGCGCGTCTTTTGAAAGCTCGCCACATTGCACGAGGCAAGATTATGTTGTTACCTTGGTTGTCGCTAATTGCAATTTCCACAAAAGACACGATGATTCCAACATCCAGGTATTTGTAAGCTGTAGAAGTCAGTGTAAATTTTCTTCCCAATATACGAGGTGTATGGCGGGGTTTATATTGCAAGATGTTCTGCAAATGAAAGCAATATATAAAATAAAGAAAAAAAAACAAATAAAAAAATTGTAGAGAAAAAGTATACAAAAAATTTATAAAATAAAAACTTACTGTTTATAAAACTCTTCATCTTAAATAGAAACGTAAAATCTTATGGAATCGTTCATGCTTGGAAAGCTTTGCAGTAGCGGTCCGTCTGAACGACTGATGCAATAACATTACCCGAGTTTTTTCTAAGTTTCGTCTCCTCCATTACATTTCTTTAGGAATGCATATGGAACAGTTCGGCCAACACAAGCGAGAGATCAAAAATGCAAGCGCCGATATACGGCATCTTTGCCAGTGTAAGATGTTTTGAAGGATATTCGACATGTTAATATAGTATAATATTCGTGCACTCTTTCCTACCTGTGATTCTATACTTATCACAATATTCACTCTCTCTCTTTTTCCCGTTATATTCTCTTTCACGTTCTCTTTTCTTCTTGCTCACAATTTTATTAAATAAATATTGTAGCGACTCGGAAGGAGGAGCGGAATATTAATAGAAGGAAAAATCGTTTGCTTTTTTCCACACTCAAGACAATAAAGTTTATTGAAGCACAAAACAAATTAAGAATTCTACAGCACAAATTCAACACGCACAGAGAATTTCTTTCGGATGGAAAAGCTCACCAAACTGTAACATAAAATTCGACTGTCGAAAATCACACCGCTCAGAAAAAAACTGAAAGACATGATCGTGCACCTTATATAGTGATGTGATTCCAGATTGTTCTCGAAAGTACTAGCAGTAAAAAAACCGGATATATCGAAAAAAGGAATAATCGAGAACCTTCTCATTTATTATTAGTAAAAAACATGAGAACAATCTGGAATCACCTTGATACGCATTTAACAATTTTTACCGCGGTTTATTGTGCGAAGATCGACTGGTGATCGGCGCGTCTGTTATTGGCCGTCGTTTCGCCGTGGCCTCTTGCTTGATGAGTAGCCAATGAGGACAGTGCTGCGCGCTGGGCGCATTTCTCATTAGTCACTCGCCGAGTCGCGTCGTTTTGCGTCATGCGTGACGTCATCATGTGCGAAATGCTAAGTTCACACTGAATTTAATGCATGCTTATTAGATGAAATAATGAACGACCTGTCGCTCCGAACAAATATGGTATTTGTTTTACGATTTTTTAATGATATGACTTAGCAATGATTTTAATTTAGCAAGTAATTATAATAATATTTTTAGTAATGTAATATAAATAGCTGAGCTTTCTTAATTATCAAACCATTATGAACTATTATTGAGTAGGTATTGAACACTTATTGTACTACGTCGTAATACTGAACAGCTATCATATTATTAATTCTAAATATCTACAGAGAAAGAAGATACTTTTCCACTCGCTGTAAGAAGAAACAGGAATGTACAGGTTTCAAAGTTACGTGACAAGCAGATGATGTCATAGAAAAGAGCGAAAAAAGTATTTTAGGATTGTGGAGGAAACTCAGAAAGGAATAGAAATTAGAATTATAATTTCTTATTGTTCAATTTTTATTTTTATAATTTGATTAAAAATTATTTGGGCATCTTCTTATCATATATAATTCTAAATCGCTGAATAGAGGCAGGAAAAAAGGAGACTGAAAATAATTTAAAAAATTTAGTAATATATTTAAGTATCACATACATTTTTTTTTATAAAACATTAATTTATTTTTTACTTTAAATATAACGCAGTGTACAATTTCATCTGAAGCGCACATTACTAATTCACACTCCATAATTGAAGTTTCATCATAAACTTCACGCAATCTTTTAATGTATCACATTTGTTGTTAATACAATTTTATAATAGTCACAAATGTTGATATAAATATATTTTCTTGCACGCGATTTTATTAAAAAGATATGGTCAATCGGAAAGTTCCGTTTTTTGCAAAAAGTATGATCTTATTTAAAAAACAAAACAAAAAACTTAATCAAAATATTGTCCATTGTTATCGATAACTTTTTCCCATTTTTCGAGCAGTAAGCGAATTCCGCGGCGAAAGGATTCATCTTTGGAGAATATCCACTCAGAGACCCATTTTTCGACGTTTTCATAAGAATTGAAGTGATCCTCTGCAAGTGCGTGTGCCATCGATCAAAGCAAGTGATAGTCGGAAGGGGCACAGTCTGATGAATAAACCGCGTGGGATAGCACTTCCCAGCAAAGTGCTTCTAACGTTTCCTTGACAAGTTTTGTGAGGCCGAGCGTTGTAATGAAGCAAAATCATGTTATGCTATCTCGTTTCATATTCTGGTCGTTTTCCATGCAATGCTCGGCTCAAACGGATAATTTGTTCTCGGTAGAGATTCCCTGTAAATGTTTGACCAGATTTCAACAGCTCGTGGTACATTACACCCTTCTAATCCCACCAAATACAGAGCATTGCCTTCTTTCCGTGGATATTTCACTTTGGCGTCGATGGTTAGCTTGGCTTGGAAATGGTTTTTCGACGTTTGGCGTATCGAAATAGAACTACTTTTCATCGCCAGTCACAATTCAGTGCAAAAACCCCTTCCTTTGTTGCCTAGCAAACAGAATTTCGCAGATGGTTTTTCGTCTTTCAATGTCTCTTGGCTTCAGTTCATATGGGACCCATTTTCCTTCCTTGTAAACCTTTCCCAAGGCTATCAAAAACGGAAATAACATATTGAGCATAGTTTAATGCTTGAGCACTAATGACCAAATAATAATCAACATCGCGGGATCCAGTTGCCTATTTTCAGTTTTCATACTATCCCTCATTCCCATCGATCCTTTTTCCTTCCAACCATATGACCCTACACGACTTTAATTTCCTCTCCTTTCAAATTCTCCATCAAATTCTCAAAATAACGTTCGCATTACAACTCTCTTTCCACACACGCACGTACGCACGCACGCACGCGCGCACGCACTCGCACACATACATACATAAATTCGTATGACCATATATTTCAGAATAGAAAAACAAAAATTGTATTTTTATACTTAAGAAAAATGTATCACTAAATATTGCTTTTATAGTATAGTATTATTAAATTAAACTCTCGTTTGTCAATTTAAATAAAACCTCTTCTTGCATTCATTAGCTCTCCCGCACTTTCCGGTCATTTGGATTAAGTTCCGTGACCGAAAGCTAAGGCATACGGACGTACTAGCACATCTGGTGTTAAAGTGCGCCCTCCTGGCACACTGACCCAGTTTGGGCTTTTCAAATTAAAAGTACTATTCGTGTGTCCGTTTAGCGGAGCACGAGTTGAGGTTTCTACTTCATCCTCCAATCGATCTCCAGCTCGCTAGGAGCTTCAGGATGAAGCAAAGTGCCTTCAATTTGCATCGGCCCTTCCCCACTGCTTCCTTGCGATCCGGAGCCTAGACACGATCAAATTGGTCTAATAATTCGGTTCCTGTTGCGTTTATCTCCTTTATGCATGTGGAGCATAGACGTAACACGTTGTTGATCGGCATTTTGATGTCAATTAAAATGACTGTGTATCTCGTTTCAATTTATAATAAAGTCAGCTTCACGAAACTCCTCAATAATAGACAATATTTCGTTATCGTGGGCGTTATGACCTGCCTGATGCGAGGCTTCAAGCAATCGGAGACGATCCACTAGCTCGTTAAGATCGTGAAATGTGACATAATGAACATAATCGATTTTTTTGTCATTTAGAATCATGATGCATGGTATTACACCTTTTCCGACTCTTTTACTTGACTTATTCAGATTCCTGGCGCGTGGTACACCCGTTCCAACCTGTATTTTACCTGATACCAAGAATGCTATTATATTTTTATATCTGTATCCTTACCCAATATTGGATTATCTGCATTATAATTACATCTATGAGCATTCGTTATCAACAGTATACTTTTATTTGCTAGTTTATCATCCTCTGTATATAAATAGTGCTATCGAGGATTCTTTTGAAAATTAGTTCATGCAAACCAGGTATACCTTTGTACTTTACTTCTTCTACGATCACAAAGTCAGTCGTGTTTACATCAAAATATTTGTCAGCGAGCATTGTGCCGTTTTCGCTGAGGTATACGCCATAATTGGTCGATCGCCTTTTCTTTGTCACCACTGAGAAGTATGTTTACGTATTTTTATCCAAGTGCCCCCAATTGATTATGTAACTCCTCACGAACGCTTGCCGCGTTTACAAAGATTGTTTAACTAACATTTCATGTGATTTATTGGCTGTTTCATAAATCAGTCTTCAACTGAGGAAATGTCCGAACGTTCGTTACGATAATTCGTGGTGTAATTCAGGCGATGCATGATTGGAATTCGACGTAATGTTCGATTCTTTTGTGCATTGCTTTTTAGACGACTGTGTTAATTGAAGCCATGAATTATCTATCCAGAGGCCATCATTATCATCTTCATTATCATCATGAACATCTTTATTATCTTCAGGTTTTCTTTTCTTAATATTTTTATCCTTTACAACATTGACTTTTTTCTTAATTGGTTGAGATTCATCATTAGCGGTGTTTTCATCAATCTGTTTTAGAGGTTCGATGATAGGCTTAAAGTGTTTCCTCAATGTTATATCTTTCTCTATTTTGCTGATTTTTAAAGCGCGATACTTTTTACGAATCAAGTCACTCGTTTTCGCAATTTGTTTCTATCCTCTCGCAATCCTTGAGCTTTTTTGTTGTTATCCATATTGCACTCGAAAGGAAATGTTATGTAGTTGACGTATTGACAACGACGACTAACCAGGTAAAGTATCGCATACTCATTAAATTCTTTTCTGTATCGTCCATTCGTAAGCGCACTGTCTTTGTCTACATATCCATACTTTTGTTACCAACAGCAACGACACAGTTAGCAGAAATTCTCGTAAGACATGTTAGTGTTTACATGATCATTGTATACACGTTTCAGATTGATACCGTCCTGTCTGGAACAGGTTCAACAGATTTACATTATTGCGTATAAGATGCTTCGGTATCTTTGCGTACATTTGACTCAGATAGAAGCAGTCGACGTCCACGTGTCAACCCATCGCAAAGTACTCTCTGATCGCGTCTTGCTTATCGCATGCCACGTCATCAAAGACAAAAATGGAATTTGGAAGCGCCTCGTTCGGTGATAATACATTGTTATTATTGGAGAATGTAAAATAACCAATTTCTTTAATCGGTGCTAATAAATTCTCCAAGTATTGGTATTTTGGCTATTGCAACGACTTCGAGTACACGTACACGTTCTCGAAACGTATGCCATTTCGACTTTCTAGCAAACTTATCAACATGTTTGGTTTATCGCAGTTTGATGAACCGCAGATGATTCCGCGTATAGAAATCGGCAGCATGTTTCCATGCTTGCGTATTTTTTTTTCAGTCTGTACTGTATTATCGACATTAATCACTTTGATCGTCTGCGATTGTTGCACGAATTTCATATCTTCTTCCTTTACGACACTGTTAATATTGAAAAATGACATTGAGAGTGGATGTATTTATAGTACCGCGCAAAACAAAACCGCTCAGTATTCAAAATGCTTCTTATCGTGTCGGACAACTGTAATGTACATAGTTTAACCGCCAAAGAGTTGGAAAATATACTGAAAATTATTTTGCTATGAGAATTTAAGAATTATATAGATCCACTAACGAGGACCCAAGCATATAAAGGTTGATTCAAAGATTCAGCAACATCGTCCGTGCTTGAAACATTATAATTTGCCCTGCCATCGATTGCATATTGATGATTCAGTGCCGTTTATAAGAAATTGTAGCAAATGTCAACAACAACAAAAAGCTGCGGTTTTTTAAATCATACATAAATGCACTTCCGATTAAGTTGCATATCTCCCGACATCAATTTTGTGGTTCAGGTACGCATTTAGAGAAGCGATTGATTAGAGGCGATCGAGACATTAATCCGTTGGACGCAGCGAGTTGCGATCACGACATAACTTATCCGCGGAACAAAAATTTCAATGACACGTAACTCAATGATAAAATACTCGCTGAGGAGGCGCGGAAACGGATTATCGCAAAAGCATTTGACTCTTGGAGAGAGAGCTGCTGCCACAGCTGTTTGGCTATAAAAATCGAAACGAAAATTGATATGGGCTTGAAAACGAAGAAGAAAAAGCCGACAAAAAAACGAATATTACTAGTGACAAAACGATGTGATAGTATTTTACCTATTCTGTCGCTGTTGGGCTTCGGCTCGTTGGTCAGCAGCGCGGCAGGAGTCGCAAAAGCTATAAACGATAATAAAACCGCGCAACGTCAGTTGGAAGAATTGAAACCGCGTCATAGAAGGTCATGGAGTTTATCTTGCTCCGTACAAGCGCAGACGAGGAGTCGCAATGGAAAAAATTAAGAAGATTAAAAAAAAACATTAAACAGTTGCTAAAAATGCCGAAGGGTGTAACTACTAACGTACAACTGCAACAACTAGCAAAACGTATGCATATTCCATATTTTAGAAGTACTTTTATGCGTACTACCTTACCAACAGAGAAAGTGTATCGAAACGAGAATGATCCAAATTCAACGAATTCCGCTACGAATTGCTTTCCCATCCAGCATATTCGCCAGATTTAGCCCCCTGCGACTGTTTCCTGTTTCCAATCCTGAAAAAATGATTCGGAGGAAAGAGATTCACCACCAGAGAGCAGCTCATCGCCGATACAGAGGCTTATTTTGAAGGATTGGACAAATCATATTATTCAAACGGCTTGAAAAAGTTGGAGAATTGTTGGATCAATTGTATCGAGCTGAAAAAGGACTATGTTGAGAAATAAAAATAAATTAATAAAAAAAAATGTGTTTTACTATGTTTTTCTAAAAACTTATTGACTTGCCTTCGTAATACTATGCAATGTGTAAAACATGTAAAAGAATTGTGCGCACAAAATGTATTTAAAATATACAACTGGTAGTCGCAACATCAAAATAAAATATCAAATTTAAAATAAAGCATGAAATTTTTTAAATATATATTGATTTTTTTTCTTCTTTTCCCTGTAGTTTAGCCCTTAGTTAAAACTAATACCTAATAGTTTTAATTTTAGCTAAGAATTAATTAATAATAGCTATTTAGTAGTACGATTCAATAAGTATTCAATTAGTCGATAAGAAAGCGCACTTGATCATTTTTGTACATTACTAAAAATTATTATCATAATTAGTGTAACTAGATTATATTATTAAAAATTCATAAAAATATCATCATAATTAGTTTCTAAGTCGTATCAAAAATCGTAAATATTATATCTATTTAATAAAATCATGTGCGAAAAAAGAAAAGAAAAGCGCAACGATAGAAAGAGAGAGAGAGAGAGAGCGCAAAATAATAAGTATAGGACTGCAACGGGTGGAGAAGAGAGAATTGCATCCTACATTGGGTGGGAGAGAGAGGGCAATAGATTAAAGAAAGAATGCAACTGGTGAGAGAGAGAAAGAACATCCCCTTCCTTCTAACACGGATCCCGGTGTTTCTCCCTTTCCCAAGGTCTGTGAGGCACTTTTCCTCTCTGACTCCCACACACACACACACACACACACACACACACA
>NW_017305861.1:16489-27545 GCF_001594115.1 Trachymyrmex septentrionalis | reverse complement strand
CACACACACACACACACACACGTATACATACTAACATAGTGAGTTAGAATCGCTATATTTTTCCTACTATCGTCGAGATTATCGAGTACAAAAGCGATCGAGCGCGAATTAAGGAATGCCTTGATTCGACAGAGAAACGTAGACATAGCTTCAAAAATTAGTGGATGCATCGTTTTAAATGATGCTTAACACTTTTAATGCCGGCTTTCCACACGCCGCCAAAGTGCGGCAATGTACGAGGTAGGAAGTGCCACGCAGTTCCATCGGTAGCGAGTCGATTGCGGAAGTTGGGATCGCGAATTGCTTTCGCATGTGCATCGGACAATTCGCGATCGGCGCTGTGAAATGTGGTTCCGTTATCGGAATACGTGGACGTCGATAGTCCTCGGCGAGAAACAAATCGTTGATACGCTGCGATAAAGGTAGAAGAGATATAATCGCTGACAAGCTCTGAATATAGAGCTTTGATCGTAAGACATATATAACGCGATATAGGCCTTTTGCGATTTATACCCTCGTATAAATGGGAGTCGTTCGAATAGCAATCGGACCTCTGCAATCAACGTCAGTATAGACAAATGCGCGAGTGGTGCGGTTGACTCTCGCAGCTGGGAGATCGCCTATGGGCTCGACGGGCACATTGACGCGCTCACGCGTGCATGATAAGCACTTATAAAGAACGGATTGAATGATGGCGCGGACCCGGAAAATCCAGAATTTATATCACAATGACACAAGCGTTAATTGAGAACCGACATGCAACGTTCTAAGATGATGGTGCTGGATAATGAGTATTAACAGCGGGTGTGCGTGTAAGACAATGGAGTTCCTCGTCGCTCCTGGCAGGCAAGCTCGACGGAGTCTTCCTGGAATAGCAATAAGTCCATCCTCGTCCATATAAGGATTGAGAACAGAGAGCAGGCTGTTTTTCGGTACCAGGCGCTGATGTTTTAGAGCCGCGATCTCATTAAGAAACATGTCTGACTGCATAATTTTGAGCCAGTAGCGTTTGGCATTCTGAATTTCTTTGGGGAGTAAAGTCGCGGTATTCGTTTACATGTTTTTAAAGTGTCGGAGTCGATTTAGAAAACGGTACAGGTAAGCGGTAATTCGTAGCAATTTTTACCACAAAGAATAACGCGATGCGAGATCCCAATTTGGTGTAGCATGCAATGCACATACCGGAGACTCGAGAAAAATATCGGAGGGTACCGAAGGGCACGAGGTCGACCAAGACTCGAAAGAATACTGTAACCAGGAGGACCTGACCATCATAAAGCATGTATTGAAAAAATCGGGAACGAGATCGCGGGATGCGCAATCCGCGAGATTGGTGTTTGTCGTAACATGACGCCAAGAAACTCCACCAAGAAGTGATTGTACAGCCGAAACATGATTGGCGACAAAGGTTTTTCATCGAGAAGATGACTGACTCAGTCAGGCAAGTGTAATGGTGGAGTCCGTCTAGTAATGACACTTGAGATTCGCGCTGAGCACGCGAAATGTATCAAGCGAGAAAAAAGTAACGCAGCGGATAATTTCAATTGCGCTGATCGTTTTAAGAGGGGCCACTTTTGATTTGACAGCGAGAAGAGAGACAGTGATTGAGCCGTCTATATTAACGAAGATACACTGCTGCAGCAAAAACCGCAGTCGACGCGTCGGAAAACCCATGAACGGCGCGATATAGAGTACGAGATCCGTAAGTAGTCCAGCGCGGAATGCTAATAGCATTGTGACACGGAAGTCGTTGATGGTAATCAGACCAGCAATCAAAAAGTTAGCTAGGAATTTCGTCCCATCGACATTGGAGTGACCACAGTCGCTGCATAAAGATTTTGGCGATAATACTGACAGGAGTGGCCCATCCTAAAGAATCGAATAACTTGGTGATCGTCAACAGAATGGCTCATTTGGTTCTTTCGGATGATGACGGTATGGTCGCGCAAAATTGAAAGATATATAGCTTAGGATTCCAAAATATTCCTAAGACCTTAAGGTGCTCATCGTCTTGAAGAACCTTTTGTGTGGCTAAACCATGGTCAGCGAGATCGAGATCGGATAGTAGAGCGGTGGCGTTGCTCGCCCATTTTCGAAGACGAAAGACTCCTTTCTGTAATAATTGATCGCGTGTTTGACAAGTAAGAATCTGTACCGAAAGCGCAATCGTCAACATATATCTGATGACCTAAAACGGAAACCGTGAACAGAAATTTGGCACGTTCATCGTTGACGAGTTGATCTAAGACCCGAAAGGCTAAGTAGAGAGCAGTAGCTGTGCCATAAGTAACGGTAAGAAGACGATAATCCGTGATTGATTCACCAGGGATAGGATGTCACAAAATGCGCTGGTAGTCGGTGTCCCGGGAGTCAACTAAAATTTGCCGATATACATTTTGGCGATATCGGTGGTAGACACGTAACGGTATTGGCGTCAATGCATTAAACAGTAGCTAAATTCCTCTGTAGTTTAGGGCCATTGAGTTCAATGACGTTCCCGTTTGAGATGCAGCATGAAGCGTTGAACACAACTAAGCGGGTGGTTACACGGCTGTCACGTAAGACAACGTGATGCGAAATATAATAAATTTGCTCTGGTTTGACAATTTCTGTCAATAGACTTTTAATCATATGATCGAGTGCTTCATACTCTGTGAGAAATTCGCGGTACTCGGAAGCGTTAATTGGGTCTCGAATTAAGTGTTTCCAAGCGGTAAAAGCTCGAAACAGCAATAGAGCGCGAGTCGCCTATCGAGATAAGTAGTCCGTTTTTAAACGGTAGTCGGACGATGTAGCGACCCTCTGGCGTACGGGAATGTGTAGTTTTGAAGTGTTCTTCACACTAGTACTCCTCAGGGCTCCGAGGAACTTCCTGAGACACTTCCTCAACTTCCCAAAAGCAACGAAGATCGCGATCGAGAGTTTCAAGAACAACTCCGTGATGCGCAAGCTCAGAAATTGACTCAATAGTCGGAAACGAGGCTATTGGTCCAGAAAGAATCCAGCCTTTAATAGTATTTTGCGCGGTAGGCTCATGTCGGAACTTTTTCGAACACCGTTGAGAACGAGCATGCCGAATAAATCGGCACCGATTATGATATCGATTGGATCCGAACTCATGGGATCACAACCGGTAAATTCGAGTCCTGTGACGTGTTTCCAATTGTACGCAATATCGATTCGATTCGGTAAATATTTCATTAATAATTGAAGTATAATCGCATGGTATAGACAGGTCCGTCGCGATACACCGGAGTAAATCGTAATTTGGGCAGAGTGACGCACGATGGATTGCATTTCGCTAATGCCGGTAATGGAGACGGAACGATTAATTCTCGAAAGGCGTAGGCGTTGAGCGAGCATTTAACGAAGATAATTATTATTTATTATTATTAAATCGAAATTTTAATAAACTAACATTCCAAGTACAAAAACGTCGAAAAAATGTCAAAAAACCGTTTTTTTCGTTGAGTAACGGTTATAAATAAACGTTTTTAATACATTATAAGTGTCCATGTAGGAAACATTAGAAGTATTGTAATGATAGCTAGGCTAGCGCTGTATAACATCTAGTAGAATAGAGTAATATTTAAGTAATTCAGTCATATTGCAACTGCAGGATCATTTTGCAACCTGCAAACCATTGATTTCCGAAAAATCAGCGAATTTTAATTGTGCACCTTAATTGCGAAAATGCAATCTAGCGGAAGCAACGCGCAAATACTGCAAATATAATTAATTTCTTATAGACTTTTTTTATAGAGTATTAATAAATTTATTTATTCTAAATAGTATAAAATTAATAAATTTTTATGTAGATATTTAGAGTTTTGGAGACGCTATTAGCGCTATTTGTGTCATTCTGCTTTTGTTTTATATCTAATATACAATAAAAATAGAAAAACATAAGCGCTAATAGCGTATGCCCGAACGCAACTAATATATGTTTAATAAATAGCATTTGATATATCATTATTTTCTACAACAGTAATATTAATATTGATTAAAGATATAAAAAATACATCCAGGCGCCAAGGAATGTCCCATATTGAATCTGAATACGGGTGTGCCGAAACCGATCATGTGATCTGTGCCGTAATTTTCGCGAGCAGATAGGTCCTGCCGTGGGATTTGTCCCACGAATCTTGCAACACTGCTGCAAAGTTACATATTATTTATCGGTGTATAGCCTTTATGAAGGTCTTTTATGTTTATTTGGAGGTTGAGACTGTTTTTTTGTTTCTTATTAATGTTTAACCTTTGAAATTAATCTTCTGCCACAGCAAGGTTCTTCATCTAAAATTTTTACATTGTCCTACTGAAAATCATGATCGAATTTTAATTTGTGTTCTGTTTAATCTGTGTTATAACAGATCTGGCAGACGTATTCCAACCAATGTGATTTCGATTTTTTGAAATTCGTGTTTTTAATTTTCTGCCCGTCTGTCCTATGTATGTTGTGTCACAGTTATTGCACATGATTTCATAAACTACATTATTTTTTGACAATTGGGGATCTTTCTGAACCATGATACATTTTTAAAGTTTATTCAAGCTGTGAAAAGATACTTTGACTTCATTATTATTGAATTGCTTATCCTCGGTAATTATTGCAGAAAAGTTAAATTTCTTCCATGACCTTGACATATGTTGTACAATTTTTTATTACCGTATTTTCTCATATTGGTAAAAATAAGAAAATAGCAGTACTAAAAAGTTAATAAAAAATTCTGAAAAAAGTAGAGATCAACGAGAAGAAAATAAACAATTTTTGTCTCTTGCAGTTTTTCTGTAACGTTGATAGTATTTGAATAAAAAATTATTCAAAACCAATTTTTGGCAATGTTTAGCAATTAATATCTTGTTAACTATTGCGAAAATTGCAAAATAGTAAATGATTTTTCTTCTCAGTTTAGTCCATTCTACCTCTCCGAAAGATTTATCATTTTCCAAACACCCTATAGTAAAAAAAGATAAAAATTTTTTTAAACTTTTTTGTTAATAACTTTTTAAGAAATGACGATCATTGGCATAAAACCTGTTGGAGGTTACTTAGGATCATGGCCTTGATAACCTATGTCAAGATCAAGGTTATCGGGAAGATTTAACCTTTTCGTAATAATTACTAACTTTTCAGTGCATGATGCAATGAAAGGTAACGAAAATAGAACGGTATGTGGTCGTTGAATGACATCAGAACATTTTTTTCTAACTTTTGCAATACCACGTCAATAATGATGAGTGAGTCCATGGCTGTACTAAAATGTTGTTTATAAATAGTGTTGTCAAAAAAGAAGTAAGTGGAATTCAAAATGATTCTCTTAATTTTATTTTTGACAATTAAAAAAAAATTGAAAATCTTTTTCAAAGAAGAATAACGATGAACAATCCATCCAATAACAATACTAATACAACTGCATCTTCTTCTTGGTTTACGGTACCTTTTATTCATACACTAAAAAGTTCAATTAATTCAATAATAACGAAGTCAGAGTATCTTTTCACAGCTTGAAAAAAAACTAGAAATGTATCAAGGTTCAGAAAGATCCCCGTCCCCAATTGTCAAAAAATAATGTGGTTTATAAGGTCATGTGCAATGTGACGCAACATACATAGGACAGACAATCAAAAAAAGAATTTCAGAAAATCGAAATCACATTGATTGGAACGCGTCTGCCCGATCTATCATAACAGAACAAAGATTAAAATTCGATTATGATTTTCAATAGAACAATGTAAAAATTTTAGACGATGAACTTTGCTATGGCAAAAGATTAATTTCAAAGATGTTGAACATTAAGAAATAAAAAAACAGTCTCAATCTCCAAACAAACATAGAAGGCCTTTCATAAAGGCTATACATCGATAAATAATGTGTGACTTTGCAGTGCCAAGAATATAATTTTTTCGTATGTCTTTCGCTCAGTGTTGGTTGGTCGAGACATTCATACATATTTACTCCAATTCTTTTGCTTTTAAATGCTTTTCTGACTATCGTTTTGATTTCAATTTTTAAACTATGACGACACCTATGTATTCTCACACTCCCCATACATCATATACACATTGACTATTGCATTCAATAGTTAAACGTCCTCACATTATGTGAGGATGTGAAAAACAATAGAATAACTGTTTGGTTTTTTTATCGAAGTGACGCGTTTGCTTGCATTTTTTATTAAAATTAATTATATCTATCATGTTTCTATCGTACCAGATTATTGAATTCACCAACAATCTTTCAATTGTTTGCGAGCAAATTCGTATACTCTGTAAAATACTCATCGAGTATCGTACGTATAATTTTTTCTACAGTTATTCAATGTACAATATACTCGCTTGTGACATCTGAAGAAGGCTCAAATCAGCAGCCAAAACATATTATGTTACGATCATTGTTTCAAGTTTAATTTAATTTAATTATAGTCAGTTTCTATATCTAAAAATTTTTTTGATTTTTTATTTGTGTGAACTTTATAACCGACTCTTGCCCCTTTCATTATTTATATTGTTAACATTAACAATTATTATATTAAACAATGGAACCTAATTATTATATATATATATGTCAAAACATTACTGTTTTGTGACGTGTCGCTGATGTCACCTTGTCTTGAAAGGCTCGCTCGCCAAGGCAGCTGTAATGACGACGATTCTCTTTGTTGTAACAGATAAACTTTATTCTTCAGTCAGAATTAATATTCATTTGAAGCGGGCAGTAGGTAATGCTCGTAATCCGAGAATTGATTCGTTCAGTTATATGCGTGCATATATACTTCGCACTTGGTACGACGTTGAATAAATTTCCGTAGCCGCTAGAAAGAATTCAGATTGCAGCAACGAGATCGACAAATCTCGCCGGACACTTAGGTAATTCTTGCGCACTGAATGTCCTCGCAGTACGCGTATATCGATAATGTTACGGGGCACAATACCGCGTTGATATGAGACACTTCGGTTTGGTTCACCTGAATATTCGGGCTACAATTTGTTACGCACGAATCTCGGTTAATAATCCGTATTGGTCGGGATCGGGAAGCGAACTGAATATTCGCACACGGAATGTGTGTGCGATCGTCAGCTTTTTGGGATTTGCGCAAGGGGGGTCGTGTACCATTTGAGACAGACAGCGATTAGACAGTGATTAGACAGTGATTAGAGAACAGGAGCGAGATATGCTCGTGTTACGGCTCGGTGTCGATGAGCTGTTTGCTTGCTCCGAGAATACATGAAACTTAATGATAATTCCAGAACAATTACTTATTTTAAATACACTTAATTTCTATATGGTAATTTGATAAATAATTAGAAATTACAATAAATTCGCTACAAACTTGACGAAATGGAATGAAACTCGCTCTGCGTGGAAAGTCGTGTGTCTTTTGGCTGAGGAGGGAGGTGGAGCTCGCTTCGCGTGAAAAGTCGTGCGCCACTGAAGCAGGGGGGAGGGGGGGGATGAAAGTCGCTTTGCGTGGAAAACTGAATGCTCGTTGGCAATGAGAGTGGTGAAATTCGTTTTGCATGAACAGTTGCAAAATTCGTATTAAAGCAGAAAATTGTTCTATATTGTAAAAAAATCATTATTTTTCAAACTTTCCTTCTCAATAATTTTTAAACAAATAATGAGCAATAGCTAAAATTTGTTGGAGGTTACTTAAGATCATGATCTTGATGATATATGTCAAGGTCATCGGAGAGACCTCCACTAATGTGAACATTTACCGTATTTAATTATACTCGTAAGCTGATTTGTGCGTGCGTGCGTGCGTATATGTGTGTGTATGTGTGATCACAATTACTTATTTATTTTATGAAGTTTTATATTGTAATATAAAGCCTTTTATATTATAATATAAAAATATTCTCCATTTTATGAAAACATCATCCTTATATAAAGTGACATTTTCCTGTTGCGCTGTATTCTTTGTATTTGTACGCTATTTGATATGGATAAGAGACAAAGTATGCAACAATTTAATTTTGCAAATGACATTTAATGTGTCATTAGAATAAGGATGAAAAATGTGACAAATTATAACAGATATTTTTTCAATGACTTTGAAAAAGGAAATCTTACGCAAAAGAGTAATAATCGGAAGGTCTCCTCACCTGTTGCGATTGCTTGCCGGTGAAAGCGCTATGCCATCCACGTGCACTGGATTGATTACATGCGTCTTTGCTACCATGAATCCAACCGCCTCCGATTTTGCTTTCATAGAATCGTGTCGAATCTTCCAAGAATTGTTGTCTCTTGAAGAATACACAATGATGCCGGGATCGGTAATATCAGTGTCGGTAATATATGCCATACCACCATTCTCGTGATCGAGAACAATGTCATTAAGGTATGCAGTTTTGCGGCGAACTACATGCTCAGGGAATTGATAAATACGAACGATCTTATTGTTCTTAAGATCAAGAATGACAAGACGCGGCGAGCAGTCAGCTTTGGATTCTCTGAGAGATGTGGGTCGACCAGTGTCAAGTATCCATATGCGATCTTTAAGATCGATTTCTATGCCGTGGACCAGTTGAAATGCCGTGCAGTCACCCAGTTTCTGCATATCCCAGGTGGGGAAGGCCTCCAATTTAGGCGATGTAATGTCATTAATCGGTTTCGCCGATGTCATGCCTAGTGTCACCGGCACGCCGTCTTTCCATCGCGGTAATGTCAGATACATTTTATCCTTCCAAAATTTCACAGTAGTGATGAAATTATTTGCTGGTATGTAATCACCACGCATTATAGCATATTGCCGCTCTTCGTCCGATGGCCATTGGAAGTCAATAGACTTCCATTCAAAAATTACTTGAAACGGCTCATGGCATGATACTATGATGATTAGAAAACCCAGTAACATCAATTGCTTCATTATCATAGAAGTTGATAATATCTTTGATATAATGCTATAATGCGAATATCACTAAAAATTTTTTTTTCCCTTCTTTCTTCGTAGATTAGGTGCTACGCGCCGCACAGTAATCTAAGCCTGTTTAAGAAATTTAATAAAATGTGACTGATATGATATAGAAACATTGATATCAAAACACTTTGATATTAAAAAAACATAGAATTTTAATAAAAGCATTTCATGATATATTTCTAATATATTTTCAAAATACTCTTATTATTTACTTAAAACAAATAATATTCACGTAACATTTTTTTGTACATATGTACATGTGCACGCTTCAGAACGAATTAAACTAAGTTTTTTCCAACAGTTCTTGATCATTTCCTAATTTTCACAATCGAGGTATTATTTCTAAAGCGCCGAATATCCGCCAAATATCGATAGCTTGGTGAGGAGTCGAGCAAGCGCTCCGCTCACCGCCACGAACCTCGAAGTTCGAACGGCGCAGCGCGCTTGCTGGACCATCCCCGCTCCTCGCGGTTCGGGCGCCGTGCGCTTGGTGAGCCGTACCTTCGGCAATAGTAGCTCGGGCGAACGCGCGTATGCAGTATCTTTAAACATTGATATCTCGTTAATTATTGCGAGCAAAATAGTACAGGACTTTTCGACTTAGTTTAGTTCGCTCTACTTGCTCGAGACGAGAAGGGCCGTACATTCCAGCCATCTGTATATAAATTAAACAATAAATAAAAGATTCCGCACTATTTCGATATGAAATTGAGTCTCGGTGAAATCAACTGGTTTTCTTATATGTTATACCTTATGACCTGCTAAACACAACATATAAGTTTTAGCGCAAAAAAATAAATAGTTTTTGTGTTCAATTTACAATCTCTGACATCTTTATAAAATACTCAATAACTTCTAAACGGCTGATATTAAAATTACAGTAAATTTTTAAAAAGGTCTCAACAAGGACTATAAAAAAATAAAAGAAAAAGTAAGGACGTCTCAATTAAAAAATTCGAGTTAATTTTGCCCTACCTTGGCGACGCCACCTAAAATCAAACTGATAAAGCCAACGGCTAGGTCTATTCAAACTCTACAATTTTTATCTAAAATTTTTTTTATAAAACTTATAGTTTTCCAGATATTTTGCCGTCTCGCAACATTTTATGTTTCTTATATGATTATACAATGATGCCATATACAATATAATTATATTCCACATATAATCACATACTATCATATATAATGTCCAAGATATATATAAAACGATACTTTGTTACAGGATATATAGTGTAATTCTGTAGCATAATGATAATAAGTAACAGGCAAAGTAAGAGTCAACACGTTTCTTTGAAATTAACAAAAGAATATATTTCAATTAACAAAGGTAAAATTACATAACGTTACAAGTTTCGGCTACCGGATTGAGCCCTCTTCAGACATTAACATAATGAAAAAATCGCAGAACAAAATCAATTATCGCAAATGATCGCATATTCATAACATTCACAGTTCGGGTGAGTCTTGATGTAGAGTTCGACATTATTTCCATACGATTGAACCATCAAATGTATTAAAAAATCTTGGCAAAGCTCTAGTTGATAAAAAGAAAAACTTAAAAACTGTACACAAAAAGGTCTACGTGTAAATGAATTAACATATCAAAACAGACTATGAAGGGTCTGTTTTGATCCGCACTACTGAACGTACATAGTGGCCGGCGCGTAATGTCTGTCTTACACATCTGCGTTCGTCCTTTCTGTATATATTCCAAAAGTTCTTTTTGGACACACTCGAATTTTTTTACACATGATTTCTGGTGAGTTTTGATTATATTTTTTATTATTTTTATTAGTTTTCCGGTATGTTAATTCATTTACGCGTAGATCTTTTTGCGTACAGTTTTTAAGTTTTTCTTTTTATCAACTAGAGCTTTGCCAAGATTTTTTAATACATTTGACGGTTCAATCGTATGGAAATAATGTCGAACTCTACATCAAGACTCACCCGAACTGTGAATGTTATGAATATGCGATCATTTGCGATAATTGATTTTGTTCTGCGATTTTTTCATTATGTTAATGTCTGAAGAGGGCTCAATCCGGTAGCCGAAACTTGTAACGTTATGTAATTTTACCTTTGTTAATTGAAATATATTCTTTTGTTAATTTCAAAGAAACGTGTTGACTCTT
>NW_017305861.1:14852-16019 GCF_001594115.1 Trachymyrmex septentrionalis | reverse complement strand
ATGTGTGATATATATATATATATATATATATATATATATATATATATGTACATATATATAGTGCAGGGTCCTTTCTAAAATACTTTAAAATTCTGTTGTTAAAAACTTGTTTTTTAAAATGTATAATTAAGTAAGCCTAAAAAACGTATTTTAGTTTTCACCAAAAAACGGTAGTATGTATTCCTAAAAGTTTTTGCTAAAGTCAAATAGTTCTTTTTCCCGTGTTGTCCCATGTTGGATTTCTGAGATATTTTAATCTTGAAGTTCTATAAAAGCCTATTTTAGACATTTTTAGATTTATAAACGTGATGTAATGGAGAAATATGGCTGCGGATTCGAATTCAGCATTAAAACATCTACAAAAATCATCCATGAGATTTTATAAATGGGTCAACAGTGGAATTAAAAAAATTAGATATCGCAAGTATTGGGATTTGATATGGGGACGGAGCCAATATATATGGCTAACAAATATGGCGACAAAGTGTTTGCCATTTACATTGTACTTATAAGAAATAATTTGTTTTTAATTATAATGTTATTAATTATTAGTTAACAATAAAATTTGTGAGTGGGCAAGTACAATTCCTGCAGAAATGAAGTTTGTAGAAGGAGAAAGAGTTTTGAAGGCTGGACACATAAATCTAATTTACATCGTGCACTTGATACATGTATTAGGTGTAGTAAAAAGTCATCGCGTATTTTTTAGCTCAAAGTTGTATATACAATATCTTCGTCAATAATAAATGAAATTCAAATTTAAAAAAAGGGTTTAAAGCTTGAAATCTCTACTTTTAAAAGCTTATCACATTTTTTAAGTTTATATGAGTTTGTATTATGAATTTTTACATTCCAAAAACTACGAGCTGAAAAAGACGAAAAATTTTCTTCTCACATTGTGGATTTGTAACGTGTCCAAAACGAATTTGAGAAAATTTTCGATTACATATCGTGAAAGCTTGATACTTTCCCTACAAAATCGTTTTTTTTTTAAATATTCCTACGATTTTTTATCACTGAGTTATCGCGGATTAAATAAAAGAATTATTTTGACTTTAATTGCTCATAACTCCATTAAAAATTGTCGTATCGTATAATTAAATAAATATATGTAGGTTGCTGGAAAAGTTTCTGCAATCTAGTACTTCCTAGAGTACTTTCATTCTA
>NW_017305861.1:0-14752 GCF_001594115.1 Trachymyrmex septentrionalis | reverse complement strand
TCCGTAAAATTGACGTTTTTAACCTATAATTCAATTGACAGTTTGTACCCAAGCCAACTAGTTATGTTTGGATAGTATTGTAAAAGAAGTTATTTTGTAAGAAAATGGAAATTTCGCGTGAAAATTTTCGGCAATGATTTTTTACGATTATACAAATGTAATCTAACTTCGAAACAATGCATCGATTGACTTCATTTAGCTTTTGAGGATGAAGCACCATCCAATAGGACTGTTTATAATTGGTTTGCCGAATTCCAGCGTGGACGTACCTTTCTTAGTGATGAACTTCGTGAAAGTCGTCCATCCACGTCTGTTGTTGCTAATGTTGATGTTGTGCGTGAAATGATTGAGCGAGACCGACATATAACATACCGCGAGATTCAGGCATCCTTAAGCATTGACATGAAAGCAATACATACGATTTTGCATGATCACGTGGGCGTACGGAAACTTTGTAGTCGTTGGATCCCACACAATTTGACCGAAGCTCAAAAATAGGCTCATGTTAAATGGAGGAAAGAAATTCAACCGAGGTCGGTCAAATTTGGTCTACACATCGTTACTGGGGACAAAACATGGATCTATTCGTATAAGCCCGAAAGTAAACAACAATCCACTGTTTGGATATTTCAAAATGAATCGAAACCAACAAAAGTTGTTCGTTCACGCAGTGCTGCCAAGCAAATGATTGCTTGTTTCTTCGGTTATACCGGACATGTGACAACCGTGGCTTTAGAGGATCGAAGGACTGTAAATACTGATTGGTATACAACAATTTGTTTGCCAGAAGTCATAAATGAATTGCGTAGAACAAACCGAAATCGTCGCATCATCCTTCATCATGACAACGCCAGCTGTCACACAGCACGTCAAACCATTGATTTTTTATTCAATAATAATGTCGAATTGATGATTCATTATCCGTCTTCACCTGATTTATCACCTAATGACTTCTTTTTGTTCCCAAACATTAAAAATAAGATGCATGGTGAGCGATTTGAGTCGCCTGAAGCAGCTATTGAAACATTTCGTACATTGATTTCTGAGGCTACAGCCTTAGAATGGAAAAAATGTTCCGAAAATTGGTTCGAGCGTATGCAAAAATGTATCGATCTTAAAGGCGAATACTTCGAAAAATAATAAAGCCATTTACCGAATTTTACATATTTTTTTTCATATTGTTTGCAGAAACTTTTCCAGCAGCCTACGTATCATGTATATATACGTTTCAACGTATCACCAAAATTAAGATCATTCAATAGAAAGTTACTAGTTAGTACTCGTATTAAATACACAATGTAAACTATGCAATAATTAAAAGTGGTAAAATTGTGGCTTAGATAGAAAGGTTTCATTTACATTCAAATGTCACAGTAGTGTCTCGGCGTTAAGACAAGCAAAGCGTCACTGCTCTGCTCCTTTACGCGAGTCGGAGAGTTGCGATAGATCCGGAGACATGGTTCTCAGTAATAGCTGAACTGATAAAGTTCTATATACACTCAATTAATGGTTACCGTTCGGATTCTATAATTAAAGTAAATAATGAAAGTGCTTTTATGTTTTTTCTACGAGCGGAAATATTGCGATGCAAATCTCTGAATTTCTGAATTTTATCATTATTTTAAGAAATAAATATCGCCATTATTATCATTAACGAGCAGAATGTATGGCTGCAGCGTCTGGTGTTAGATGGTGCTAGATGCGTTGATCGTATACCTGCACGTTTCAGTTATCCCGAAGACGAGATCTACAATAGATTTTTAAGCCTTAAGCCATAAGGAATGGACGAATCACAATCACTTATTCTCTTCACATTCGACTGTAGTTGATCAATTTCTTATGGCTTAAAGTTTAAAATACCTATTGTAGATCCGAACTTATGACGTTTAGAGGTTCGCGGCAGTGTACGCGGCACGGGGTGCTTGCCAGGCACTTCCCACTCGCCGCGCACCAAGCATGGACTAAGGCCGGTATTCACAGTCGATTCTTATTTCAATACCATCTTAAGTAATATCTTAAGAGGCTAATGTGGTCCTCTGGTTCTCTGATTGGTTTGTGACATCTTAAGACTGAACTTAAGATGGTCTTAAATATAAGAACTGACTATAAATACCGACCTAAGTTTTCACCGAGGATTCGAATCGATTCAGAGTCGAGTTGCGCGTGAGCGTTCTTATGATAGAAACACCTTAAACCCTACCCAATAAAATTTTAAGGTAGTTCAATTGAGATTTGGTGGAACGATAAAAATCGAGGTTTCTCGTAATAATGTTGCCAACATCTGAATCCAAATCGTGATATGCAGTTGTGCTTATCAAACGTGATAAAGTATGTTGTGTATTTTCGCATGAGTATTTTAGTACAATAATGGACAAAAATGAAGAAAAAAAGGCCACTTGGTAATGAAACAACATTTTAGAGAGCTAACTTTCTATAATTGGGTTGTATTCCGAAAGCTGTGTCGAAATGATCTTTTTAGTTACTAAGTAGCGCTGTAACTAATAACATAGGCCTAGTTTCCACCGAGGATTCGAACCGGATCAGAATGCAAAAACCAACCAACTACAGTCGAGCATTCTCCTGTTGCAGACAAATGACAGGAAATGCTCGACTGTAATTAGTTGATTCTTGCATTGTGACCCGGTTCGAACTCTCAATGGAAACTAGGCCATAAAATTTGTTCTGTAAGTGATCAACTGACCGTGATTTCCATTTACATTGACTTGTTCAGCAGAGATGTTATTTTTTACTTTTATTGCAATATAGTTAAATATTTCTCATTATACATATTTATTAAAATTTTAACAATATGGAGCGAATATTGAACCAATGAGAATAAATTTAATTAAATAAAGGAATATTATATTCGGTTATGCGATATGCAGAATTATAAAATATAAGTATATAATGATAAAGATGATTTGTAATACTGATTATCATTTTTTATGTTGATACAATTAATAATTAACTTATATATACAAAGTGTTTCAAAATATTAAGGATAAACTTTAAGAGATAAGAGATCTCAATAAAACAATCAATTTTGGTATTTATAAACTTATATCTTTACCCTCTTTCCGATATATTTTTAAACAACTATGTTCAATATTGAGAAAATTATTCAAATATTACAATATTAGAGCTATTTGAATCATGCTAGATGTTATCTATAAACTTTATATTGGGGACAACCTTGGGTTATCCGGAAAGGTCCGTGCGGAAAATACGCACGAACTTTCCGGACGACCCAATATATAAGACAGTAAATAAGTTAATGATTATAATTTTAACGTTTCGACCTTTAATGATCATCTTCAATGATACATATTAACAAAGAAATTGAACCATGAACTCATTAAATTAAATATTAAAAATAGCCAAATAATTCCATTTTGTATGTACGACCTCATGATTATATCATAGCAGATCTATGTTCTTGAAATTGTTATGATGACTAATGACAATTGAAGAGACGATCATGTAATTTACATAACAGATCAACTAACTCAAGGATTTAGTAATACATTGACTTATTTTAATAAAAATATTTATGAAATACCATAGTTTAACGAACCATATATTTTTGAAATAGAAGATCTGTATATAATTGGAACTGGTAATTTTGTAAATGCATTTTATTTTGAATTATGTTTACATACAAAGAGAAATTACTGCGCACTCAGCTATTTTTAATGGAATTTTTAATTTAATTAGTCCATAGTTCAATTTCTTTGTTAATATGTATATATCATTAAAGATGATCATATTAAAGGTTCAAACTAGAGACGTAAAAAAATGGTATTTTTTACTTTGGAGAAAAATATCAAGTAAAAAAAACTAGTTTTTTATTGTAAATAACGGACTAAATTATATAAAATTCATGACATATAATTATTTGAACAACAGATATTTTATATTTAAAAACTAAATAAGTGACATTATTAATACAGATAATACTTTATAAACATAACAGGCACTATTTTGTTGCATATTGTTATAATTGTACTCTATATTTTATTATTTTGTATTATATGTATATTTTTAATATTTTGAGACAATATCCTAATATAATTCAAGAGTAATTAAAAATTCAATGAACGTTGTTCCACTAATTTAAATTTAGAATATATAAAATTACAATCACAGTATACAATATAAATTAATTCCTAAAGATTCCTTAATAATACAAAATGGTTGGATATAACAGGGGAATAGGAGTCAAGCATGGTAATTCTTGTGCAAACCAATACGGTTAACGAATCAACTTTATTAATAATTAATCCGCTTACATGTTTCGGCTCACTTTTGAGTCATTCTCGGAAACAATATGATGTTATACTTACAAAAAAATTTTTTTACAAACTAATTTTAGTGAGCCACCTCCACCTATTAATGGAAACTATAATGTAAAATTCGGTTATAACCAAAGATCCGAACCGAAAGTTATTATATTAAATGATTACGGTCACGGTCAGAGATTGTATCTAATTTTCGGTTCCGATTTCGATCCTTTTACCGATAACGGTTTCGGTCTTTTTCGGTTCCGGATCGAAAAAGTCCGAAATCCAAGGTTTTGATTCTTTTATCGATAATGGTGACCATTTGGATTTAAGTTTTTTTTTGGTTACGGTATATGATTATGTATTGTAGAGAAAAGTAATACAAGCATAAATTGCATATTTAAGGAAATTTATGTTTATTTTAAGACAATATTGAATTGGAGACATGTGAGCACTAAGCAGTATAAGGCCCGTTTCTACCAATACTGTTTAACTTTAATCTGGGTTCAACTAACTCTTTATCTTTTTCTAGTTTTAAGAATTAGAAAAAGATAAAGAGTAAGGATCTTAGCAGAAAGGTTGACTTTTAATCTTAAGACAGTATTTTATGATTAAGATTCAGTTCCACAATTTACTCTTAACCGTTGGTTCAACTTATTCCTCATTTCTTTTCAATTCTAGAATTGGAAAGAAATAAAGAATAAGTTAAACCTCGTCTTAAGTCTCATGTCTTTAATAACGCATAAGAACTGTCTTAATATTATAAGTCAGCCTTCTGTTAAGGCTCTAAGTTAAGAATAAGCATTCTAACTCTAAACTAGTGTAAAGTAAACAATTCTTTCTTTGCTTCTTTCACTTTTATTATCTTCTGCAACATTATCTACGTCGACTATATCAGCAATTTGTAGCGTCGCCAATGGTCATTTACAACTTTTTGATAATTTTCTTTAAAATAACATATTATTCTTACGTAAATTATCATAATCAAGTAAGGAAATAAGAAAATAACACTCTGTGAACACTCTGTAATATTGCTACTGAAAATCCTTTTCCCTTTAAGATTCTCCTGTAGTGGCAGTGGCAACATTGGAACGTTATAAATTTGAAATGACGTCAAAATTTCTCTCATAACATTTATAAATAAAAAGAATTTAAATAACCAAATAATGAGATTGCTTTAAAACACTTGTAAAAATGGGTGAAGACTATCCTTACTTGGTTGGTTTGTGAAATACATTAAACTCTAATTTACAATTCGAATTAATGAAAGCTATGGGCTCTCCGTAGTCACTCATCATTGCAGATTTAGTAATGGAAGATCTGGAGAGGGAAGCATTAGAGAGATTTAGTCACGAAGTGCCTTTTTACTATAAATATGTTGATGATATTGTGACGGCGGTTCCAAATCATCTTATTAATGAATTTCTCAGTAGTTTTAATTCATTGCATCCGAGAATACAATTTACCTTGGAGGTTGAAGGTAAAAGATTAAATTTTCTCGATGTCACGATCATTAATTCGTATCGTAAATTAGAATTTAATGTATTTCACAAAGCAATCTTCTCAGAATAGCTATCTTAACTTCCTATTTCTCCAACCTCTTTCTCAAAGAAGTGTTTTGATGATGGTGAACAGAACATTATTATTATCACACTCCAAATATCATAAGGACAACTTAAATTTCATAATTAAAACGTTTTTAGACAATAACCATTCCATCAGCTTTATTTTTAAAACAATTAACTATCGTTAATATAACTTAGATCTTTATTTAAACAAAAAACTTTGAAATAATCAGATAAAAAGAAAGATATTAAAATAGATAAAGAAAAAACGTCATGGTTTACTTTACCATTTGTTTATGAAAAGTATAAGAACATCACTAAAAATCTTGATATCAGGTTATCTTTCTTCAGTCTTAATAAACTTGATTATTAGGCTCAAAAAGATTCGATTGAACATAATTCAAAGAGAAATGTACTATAGTATACAAGATAAATTGTAAAAATTGCAACGCATCCTACGTAGGACAGAAGACTTGGAGGAAGTTGAATGCTAGGATTAAGGGCACTGTAATAACATTAACAAAAGAATTGGAAATTTGTCAGTTATCTCGGAACACAGATTACAAGTTCAAACATGAATTTGATTTTGATAACACCAAAATATTAGATAATGAAAGATATTTGGGGAAAAGATTAATGTCGGAAATGCTCAAGCTACAAGATAATGATTTAAATACAAAATAACATTGAATTTTTATATAGTTATTTAAGTGTTACGTCCTATAGATGTTACGATTCTTTTCTTTCGAAAGAGTTGGCTCCACGTCGTGATTAAGGGCGGCGCCTATGAGATTCGAGTGGAGCCCGCTGATAACGGTCTAACGGATCTAAAAAGAGGGACCGAACGGTCCCTCCGCGAAAGTCATAAAACGCCAATCAATCAGGAAGGAATAACAACTTTAATGCGGGCCCGAAAAAGTGACAAGATTGCATAAATGTATCGAAGTCACGCGATAATAAAATCCAAGCCTTGTCGTCAGACTGACCAACAATTTCATTTTAGAAAAACAGGCACGTCGCGTTTAAAAAATCGTAAAACGCATGGATAACTTTCCACGGTAACATTATCTGAAGTCGGACTCGCGACTGACAATGGTTGCCCTGCAAGTAAAACAAGTAGCTGTGGACGGTAACCGCCTGTTTACCTAACCACATTTTCCGCGAGAATAACAAATTCGTCATCCGTCTGGAGCAATCTTGTCTTTTAGAGAAAAACATAAATCATTTCTTTTCTTCTCGAAACCCCTTTAATGATGCACTTTAGATTAACAACGATAGGACGCTATAAAAATCATAAATCTCGCGAGACATTGCAACTAACTATTGCATTCTAGACAAAAGGCACTACGCCCTTTTTTCGGGATATAAATAGAGATCCCGCGGAAGCGCAGAGTGTCAGTGCACTCAGAGTAGTCGGTATAGTCAGTTAGTGTACTCAGAATAGTCAGTATAGTTGATCCGCGTCAGTTTCAAGAAAGTCAGTCCGTGTCGCGCCAGTTCGCAGTACCTTTTCCGACTTTATTGGTCGCGCATCTCCGTACCCTTGGGTCATCCGGCCACTAATCACTGGACCACCTTCTTGGCGCTCTTTGCGTTGACAGCGGGCCTGCTAGTCGAGTAACGTCAGTCCGGGATCCCGTGGATCAAAAAATAAGTCGTTTGTTATTCCTTCCGAGCGTAGACGCGCCTTCCCCGTAACACACATACACACTTATATACATACTCGTATATATGTATAAGTGTGTGTGTGTGTGCGTGTGCGTGTGCGTGTGCGTGTGCGTGCGCGTGGGCGTGCGCGTGCGCGTGCGTGCGTGCGTGCGTGCGTGCGTGCGTGCGTGTGTGTGTGTGTGTGTGTGTGTGTGTGCGTGCGTGTGTACTCAACATATAATTATTTTTAACTCTTCGGTTATAGTGCGCGTCCGTAACGCTAAAAAACCTCAGGGGCGAACCCCTTATGGCCGAAGCAATAGGCGGGGCCGATCACCTCCAAGTGAATCGACCGACGACTATATGGATATCTCATACTCACCGGTCAGCGACCGATCGGAGCTAAGCTCCCCTTCCGTTTTCGATCCCACTATCAGGGAAATCCTGAATTATTCCCCTCCTCCCCTCGAGGAGCGATTCCCTCCCCCTCCTATTCTCGAGGACCAAATTTCTTTCCCTCCTTTCCTTGAAGAGCAATACCCTCCCTCTCCTCCGCTTCCGCCTCCGCCTTTCCAACCGGATCCCGCGTCGACTGGGATCGGCTATTCTGTCTTTACTTCTCTCCTACCAACGAGGGAGATAGACTGGTAAATCTATGAAACTCCACTCCTTATACAGTCCAATACAAGTCCAATACTTGTCCCAATGTGCTCCTGCACCACCTTCCTCGCCATCAATCCCCCCCAGTAATCCTATTCTTCTTTTCTTCTGTCTCTCCTCACACACACACACACGCACACGCACACGCACACGCATACGCACACGCACACGCATACGCACACGCACACGCATACGCACACGCGCACGAGCATGCGCGCGCGCGCGCGCGTACACATACACACACACACACAGACACCTTGTAAACACATGTATAACAATGATACTTTTATTTTTTGATATTTATTATGACTATCTCTGTATATATATCTAAGCTCGATTCAAATAAATGTAAGCTAATTATAAATTAAAAATCGCTGGCTTTCCACCTTTTTTTATGTTACCCCTCGCTTCATTCATCCCTCTAATTCTTATAGAAGATTGCACGAGGTCTAGTCCGGGGTCAAAAAGATTAAGTTCCTTGACCTAAAAAGTAGGACCGACGTTTGCACTGTCCCTCAGAAACAGGTGTCATAGCGTCCTTTCGAGACGTTGACCCGCATTCCGGGATCGAAAAGGTGCGTACGACTCACAGGTGTTCGCTTCTCCGCGTATACCTGTGAAATTGAGTCTAGCCGTCCTTCCACACCCTCTCCATTTTCCCTTCTTATTTCATTAACCTAAGACATAACATAAGCATTCTTAACAAGTTTTGAAATCACATTAGTTTTATTAATAAGGTTTTTATGAAAAAATAGAGTATGTCGACTTTAATTTTAGTTTCTTGATAAATTAATTATGATTTGTCAAAAACACAGTATATCATTATAATTTTTTAATCTATGACTTTTGAATATGTACATAATATACAAGGTGCGTCCCAAAATTTTCCGAACTTTTGAAATAAAACAACAACGGTTTACTTTTTTTTTCAAATTCAAATTTGTTTATTCAAAGTAGTCCCCATCGGACTCAATACAACGTTTGGCACGATCTAAAAGCATTTCGAATGAGTGTTTTATGTCGTTCAAAGGTATGTCCTTCAGAATAGTGATACAAGCCCTTTGGATGTCCCCTACGTCCACATACCGCTTTCTTTTCATGGACAAATGCATTTTGCCGAATAGGTAGAAGTCACAAGGTGCCATATCAGGTGAATACGGGGAATGGTTGATTGTTAAAATGTCATTTTTAGTCAAAAAATCAGTGACAAGTGTCGAACGGTGAGATGGCGCATTATCGTGTAACAAGCGCCAACTTCCTTCTTCGCGATATTCTGGCCGAATACGACGAATGCGGTGCACCAAACGCTTCAAAACGCTTACATAGAATACAGCATTAACTGTTTGGCCTGCTGGAACGAATTCTTTGTGCACAATACCCTTGGAATCATAAAAACAAATGAGCATTGTCTTCACTTTTGACTTCTCAAAACGCGATTTTTTGGGTTTTGGGTCGTTTCGCGCCTTCCATTCCGCGCTTTGACGCTTGGTTTCTGGATCGTATTGAAAACACCACGTCTCGTCACCAGTAACAATGCTATAAAGGAAGTTTTGGTCCTTTTTGGCTTCCTTAATAATGTCCTTTGAATGTTGAATTCGAAGCATTTTTTGGTCGTCAGTCAACTTGTGTGGAACAAATCGTGCACAGACTTTTTGTAGGCCCAAATGTTCGGTCAAAATGCGATAAATCGTTGATTTGGGGATGTTCAATTCCATTTCCATGTATCTCACTGAAGATTTTGGCTCATGCTTGATGAAATTACGCACAACTTCGATGGAATTTTCGTTAATTGTCGATTTTGGGCGACCTGTATGTGCGTCGTCATTTATGTCCTCACGACCGTTCTTGAATCGCGTATACCACTCATAAACACTGGTACGGGCTACACAATTATCACCATAAACTTGTTTCATCAAATTATGGGTTTCGGTAAATGTTTTACCAAGTTTAAAAGAAAACTTAATATTGGCTCTTTGTTCGAAGTTCATTCTCGTACCGATGTATACAACATACTGACACTTGAGACGCCATAACTTCGTTTCCACTGAACCAAATGTCATGAAATTTTCACTGGAAGTCAGGTAGGGATGTACCTTTCAAACGCGCAATCGAACACACAGATGGCGCCACCCGACCTATCCCTATTGAAAAAGTTCGGAAAATTTTGGGACGCACCTTGTAGACTACCATATGTGTGACTATCTTTATAATGTGTATTCAAGACTCAAGTGTCTTAAATGTTTATTTTATTTTATGACTTTCCTTCACATTTAACATAATGTTTTCAATGCTCATTTTTGAACAAACGTTGTTTGACATCAAAGTCCACGTTCACGGTATCGAATGTTTTTGCTTAATTCAAATTCTGACATTATTATAATGTTTAGTGTGCAGTCAAGAAGTGCAGTAGGTAAGTCTTTTCAAGATTTTTTTCCTCTCCACCACTGTCTTGTGCTAATTCTTTTTGATCCTATAACAATCATTTGTCCGTACAACTTTCTGAGTTGTTACGATCTTATTTAAATTTGGAATTGAGATGCTCTACTTGCTGCACTCTTTGATTTAATATATCACATGATGTACAACCAACATCATATGTAATTACTTCATCGTTGAAGATGGCTCGAATGGAGCTGAAATGTTCGATCGATATTGTATGTAAGAATTGAAATATTATATTATCGTGAAGATTAAACGCACCGAATGCGCTGTTATTGCTCTCAATCGTCCGGATATTTCTGATTGATGATTGTTTTATTTTCTAAAAAGTCATTTTGTTAATTAATTTGTTTTATCTTTTATTAATTTTAATAAATTTTAGATTATTATTAGAGTTCGTTTTTATAGTTTTCGTTAATAGGTGGAGGTGACTTACTGAAATTAGTTTGTAAAAAAATTTTTTATAGTTACAACATTGTATTGTCTCTAAGGATGGCTAAAAAATGAGCTGATGTAAGTGGATTAATTATTAATAAAATTGTTTTGTTAACCGTATTGATTTGACAATAAGAATTACCGTACTTGACTTCTATTGCCCTGTTATATGCAATCATTTTGCACAGTATACAACGAAAACGGTGTTGATTAGTTCACTATTATTAGTAAACCATTATTTGTATTAATAACAATATGGAATATTTATTTAACTTTTACAATTAAAGTACAGTACAAAATATCATTTAAATGATAGTGAAAGATAAGATACATTTATGGTCACCGGCATTATAATTTTATTAATAACTAATAAATCAAGAAATTAATACCGTTAATTTCTTACTTTTAATCACTTAAATTTTAAGACACGCGATTTTCATAAATGCCGACTATCTTTAATAGTATCTCGTCGGTGAATATGGGACGTATGAATACCGCTCATGTTTAACGTTTCATAATTGGTGGTTTTCTCCGTATGAGTTCATAAAAAGGGGAGAGATTTAGAAAGAAATACTGTCCAACTGCACACACCATGTTATCCCTTCCACCGTGTAACTTGGAACAACTTAGAATCTCTATAACAGAATCTAGACACTGCATTCGCGCACATACCCGTCCACCATTAACAGTCAAAACCGGAAATGTATCGCCGCGCAATTCAAATGACTGCTTACTCTTATACGCGACTATAGAGTCGAATTATATAAATGATCCAAGAAGAAAGAGAGAATAGAATAGAATTATACAAACAAGAAAAAATATGTCTGACAGTGTGTCAATAAGTTTTGCAATCATCTATATAATGAATCTGTATAATGTATATATTAATCTGTACTGCTGTTGCGGGATTCTCTAAACATTTTATCGATAGTTATTGCTATCAATAATTAACTAGTGACAGCCAATGAGAGTCACGCTTTCTTTCAGGATTATTCTGCCATTGGCTGTCGCTAGTTAACAATAGCGTCAATCATCGATAAGACGCTCAGAGAATCCCACTACTGGTATGTCTATTTTGGCAGAAGAGAGTTTGATGCTTTGACCTGAAATTAAAAGAACTGTTATGAAATAAAGTCGGAAGTATATTAAGTTTACCCATGCAATTAATATAATGGCATAAACAATTAAACAAACTTTATATTAATACATTACTTTATATTAATACTGTGTTAAAACTATTATTAATACATTAATACTGAAGTACTTTGCAGTAATAGTTTATCACAGTTTTATATATAAATTGAATAGTTCATCACAGTTCTGCAGAAATTGCATTGAATGCGTTATCATGCATTTTAGGTTCATTTTTAAAAGAATTTCTAAACTAGCATACTAGCAAAAAAAATGAAATAAAAGAATTAAAGAGAATATGTACTTACTTTATTCTAACTTATCGCTCTAATATTTTTAAAGTATTTAAAGAAAACAGATTTTTCATTAAAGATTTAAAGCATTTTAAAGCTACGAGGACAAATCAATAAGTTCTTAGAAACTCTGTCAGAGGACACTCGCAATGTTATGTCAGATTACTTTTTGACAAGTAGCATCTTTCAGCTGATTACTGTCAAATTTTGAACGGAATTCATCGCGTGGTTTCATTTCTGTAAATGATTAAAGCGAACAACCTTTGTATTTTTTGCAAAATGGAAAAAAACGAGTTTCGTGCAGTGATCAAACATCTACATATGAAAAGTTTAACACCGAAAGAAATCAAAGCCGAGTTGGATAATGTTTATAGCACATCTGCACCAGCGTTTGCGACAGTATACAATTTGGTGAATGTATTTAAACGTGTAGTCGTACATCCACATGTGATGCACCTCGTTCGGAACGTCCAATTGAGGCTGCTATGCCAGAAATCATCGATAAAGTTTATGATATTGTTTTGACTGATCGACGAGTGAAAATGCGCGAGTTTGTTGAAGCCACAGGCATATCACATGGTACAGTGATTACAATTTTGCATGAACAAATGGGTATGAAAAAGCTATCGGCAAGATGGGTGCCGCGTTTGCTCACTGTGGACCATAAGTGCGACCATGTGGCGATTTCAAAACAATGTTTGGAAATGTTTCTACGTAATCCAGATGAATTTCTTCGTCGATTCATTACTATGGACAAAACATGGATCCATTACTTTACACTCGAGATGAAGGAACAGTTAACACAATGGACTTCACCGGGTAAACCAGTTCCGAAGAAAGCGAAGACCGTGAAGCCGGAAAAAAGATGGCTACAGTTTTTTGGGATGCACGCGGTATAATTCATATCGATTACCTTCCGTCGAAGCAAACGATCAATGGTGATTACTACGCAATCTTATTGGACCGTTTCAACAACATTTTAAAGAAAAAAACGTCCTGGCGAAGAAGAAAGTACTTTTCCATCAAGACAATGGACGGGTTCACACGTGCCCGGCCAAATTCAACGAATTCCGCTACGAATTACTTCCCCATCTAGCATATTCCAGATTTAGTCCCCTGCGACTATTTCCTGTTTCTAAACCTGAAGAAATGGTTCGGAGGAAAGAGATTCACCACCAAAGAACAGCTTATCGCCGAGACAGAGGCTTATGAAGGGTTGGACAAATCATATCATTCGTACGGTTTGAAAAAGTTGAAGAATCATTGGATCAAGTGTATCGAGCTGAAAGGAGATTATGTTGAGAAATAAAAATGAATCGATCAAAAAAAATGTGTTTTACTATGTTTTTCTAAAAACTTATTGACTTGCTTTCGTATAAAATATATTAGGTTATACTGATGACAATCGATTCATGTTAGAGTATAATAATTAACAGTCATCAGTATTATTAGTATTTTTTCATGTACTTACTATTATGTAATTTATAAACAAAATTATTCTTTTATATACTTATTTTATTTTGCTCTATTATAGTTCACACTAATTCAGTCGCAAAAGGTGTACAAATGTATATAAATGTGCGCCAGAAAGTTGACTATTAATGGCGGAATCAATCAGCAATCGTTTCAGCATGGTCTAGATACAAGATATACATGATCTCTATTATAGGAACTCTAAAATAACGCTGATCAAGTGGAAATAGGCAATCCAACCTGACTCTGATTTAACTCTAACCTTATTCAAACCCTCAGTGGAAACTTAACCAATGACGAATATTCGGCGCTTTAGAATTTAATATCTCAATTGCGAATATTGGAAAAGGGTGAACTTTTTGAAATTAAAAAAAATGACAAACGATTTATTCGTTATCGATCTTTATTTATTTATAATAATACTTAATAAAAGAGAGATCAAATCTTGAAATGAAATGAAATTATATATCAGTATTTAACTAAGTTAGAAAATGATATTTAACTAAGTTAGAAAATGCCAAAGCTATTTATTTGACCTTGATTTCCATTTGTTTGTAACTTGATTTAACAAAAGGAGATCGGATGGAAACAAAATTATACGCTAGTATTTGTTAACTAAACTACACAGTAAAAAATTATGTGTTAAATTTAACACATTTCACATGTCCCAAACGGTTCAACCAAATTTTTGTGTTAATTTAACATAAGATGAATATGTTGGAAAGTAACATAAGTATTTTGTAAAAAATTAACACAGGAAGCGTAATATTTTAATACAATTAAAAAACAAATTTTATGTTAAATTGACACATTTATAATGTTAAATTTA
>NW_017305860.1:528-970 GCF_001594115.1 Trachymyrmex septentrionalis | reverse complement strand
TTTAGACTTTATTCACATAGTTTCCAATATATACATATATACATTTTATTATTTTTAATAATCTACAATTCTTTCTTTTATCCGATACTTGAATATTAAATAATAGCAATAGATTTTAGTTTTAAAACATTCAGATATTTTAGAATTTTCTTGAATTATATTACTACGTGCACATATTACTGCGTTATATTTACTATTTCAATTATATCAGGTTGTAGATGGAGATAAATTATTTTATTATATTCATTTAATATCAGCTGAATCTTTCTGAAAAATTTAAAAAAAATATGGGTAGTGAAGGGATTTTGTTAAACAAAAAAATAAACAAAATTTTTTTTATCTATAACTGTAAAGTACTCTTGAAACCGTAAAACTTTTATTTAAAAAATTTTTTTCTATTTTTTATTACTTCCGATGATATTCGCCTTGAAAGAAAAATACC
>NW_017305860.1:0-288 GCF_001594115.1 Trachymyrmex septentrionalis | reverse complement strand
TGTGTGTGTATGTATAATCTGCTATTACAAAATTAATTAATACCCTGAATCGCGAAATATATACCCAATATCTGAAAATGATTTTTAAAACAACCAACAATTAGAGAATTAAATGTACGCATTTATAACGATATTTTTGTTAAACTGTTCATAAAAAATAAGCAAACAATTTGTATAAAATTTGTATTAATTAATTATTATATCTATATTTATTATCTATAATTAAAATAAGTATTATATCTATATTTATCATCTAATATTATAGTCTTACTTTCATTAAGGCAATTA
>NW_017305859.1:921-1337 GCF_001594115.1 Trachymyrmex septentrionalis | reverse complement strand
TGCGTTCGATGACGATCGAAACAGGGACGCCCGAAGAAGACGCGAGCCCACAAATCGCACTTAATCAGCTCAACGTCGGGGAGCTTGCAAGACGGGGTGGCGTAGCAATGTGGGCATTTTTTTGTGCATCGATGCCCTCGATCGTTACGAAAGCCCACGTTGCATGCTACGCAATATCCTCCATGAGAACCGGCGGCGGCTTTTAAATTTAGTATAGGGTTATAATGTCGCGAGCCCTCGTAATACATTATGTTTAAACAGCACGAGGATTCGCGACCTAGGGAGGAAAGTAACTAGCAGCCGCCATACATCGGATTCTCGCCTCGACCGAAAGTTCTAAAATTATATACCATTATAGCAATGTTTTCGGTAGTGAGAATTCGTTGGAATTGCTCGATTTCACGAATACCACAACT
>NW_017305859.1:0-821 GCF_001594115.1 Trachymyrmex septentrionalis | reverse complement strand
TACCAGCGGATTTCGTTAATTCTTCGGCCAGCTTACGCTGTAACGAAGAACGCTGGTATCTCACGGATTCCCATTTTTCTTGCAATTCCCCCGTACGCAATTGCCCGCGCTCTTGATATGTGCGAGCCACTACGATCGAACGGGGAAAACACAAATTGTCTGTGTTATTTATTTGTAAAATCGAGCGTTTGGCTATGTCTTCGCGAGTCAATGTATTAGTTTGACGTCCGCGACCTGCTGGAACCGAGACTTTAAAAACACGCACGGTAAAATTTTCTGCGATATCGAACCCTCCGGCACTTTGCGCCAACGAACTCACGAGTTGCCATATGTCCTCGTGAGTTAAGTCGCGTGCTGGACGAAACGATAGACCCGCCGGACCGCGCGCTAGATCCGCCGACTCGAACGATAATCCTACGTAATCGTTCGGTTTGCACGAATGTAGCGCATACGTCCTAATTTCACGGAATGCGTTTTCTATCCAACGAACGATATCAGTACCCACGGGTGGCGGTCGTATCGCGAAAGTTGTCTCTCTCCCTAATAACGCGAAATTCCTAAATCGACGCGAGTTTTCCGCTCTTAATTCTATAAAAGTGAAATTATCTCTAACCTCCTCCTCCTCCTTCTCCTCCTCCTGTTGGCGATGACGATCCCGATCGTTTTCCTCCATCTGATGATGATGATGACGACGTTGTTCGCCGATAGAATTTTGTGAAGATTCTTCTTCCAACGGCATTTCTTCTCGAGTGTACTGCGATGTAAGACGCTCAGCACCGCCTATTTGTACTGTAAAAAATTAAACAATCCTTATTAGCCCG
>NW_017305858.1:0-404 GCF_001594115.1 Trachymyrmex septentrionalis | reverse complement strand
TTGCAACATCAAACGATCGAGGAGACTTAATTTCTGATATTGTTATTGTTAATATATTATCTAATAGGTATGTTCCTTGTTATTCTTTACATAATAAGCATTATTATGTTTGTTTAATATGCGATGGACAAGAATAAAATATTATTTATGGCGTGTGATCGTAAAAATGAACTTTGACCAATCGTAGCAAAGAATTAATTATAATGTTAATTTACTCGACTGTATCTTCAGAATACAGTCTAATTTTAATATTCGATGTATGTGCTGACTATTTCTTTTATATGTGTTACTAGTATTTACTATTCTAAATCGAAATATATTAATTATATTAAAGCAATTGATATTATATTATAGAACAATTGATTTTATTTCAATAATTAAATTATTGCCATGATATTTTTATG
>NW_017305857.1:0-512 GCF_001594115.1 Trachymyrmex septentrionalis | reverse complement strand
GGGTTCACACGTGCCCTCAATATCCTCATCCATATAAGAAACAGAGAACGGATTTCTTCGATACCGGGCGCTTTTATTTTAGAGCCGCGATCTCATTAAGAAACATGTTTGACTGTATGGTTTTGAGTCAATAGTATTTAGCGTTCTGAATTTCTTCGGAGAGTAAAGTCGCGGTATTCGCTTGCGGATTTTTAGAACGTCGGAGTTGATTTAGAAAACGGTAGCGGTTCGTAGCAATTTTAGTCTGCCACGCAGAATAACGCGACGCAAAATCCCAATGGAGCGTAGCGTGCAATGCATACTGAGGCTCCGGACGTAGTTCGAGAGGAATATCGGAGGAAACCGAAGGACACGAGATCGGCCAAGCGCCCTCCGAGATTGCATCACTCGGAAGGGTAATGCAACCATGGAGAGCCTGACCACCATAAATCATGTGCCTCGAAAAGATCGAGAGCGGGACTGTGGGCGTAGTCCGCAGGATTGGTGTGCATCGGAACATGCAAGAACGCCAA
>NW_017305856.1:0-1816 GCF_001594115.1 Trachymyrmex septentrionalis | reverse complement strand
AACGAGACCGTCTATATTAAAACTTTAAATACAAAGCGCTTTTCCGGACCGAGTGTTAAGAACTATTATCTAATATACATTCATTTAAATTAAATTAATATTCCAGAAATAAATTGAGAGCCGATGAAATTATCGGATCCACACAATCAATCTGAAACAAATAATCTCCCCAAATTCTCCAAAATCTTAAAAAACTGTAATTGTAATAAACTTATTGCGAAAAATATTGCCCCGGCCGGGAGTCGAACTCGGACCTCTTGCATTCCATGCGAGTGTCCTAAGCCTTTAGACTCTACCGAGACCTTAGCAATTTATTAATTCAATTTAAATGAATGTATATTAGATAGTAGTTCAACATCTTAACACTCGGATCGGGAAAGCGCTTTGTATTTAAAGTTAAAAAATATAAATATAGCTTTATACAGAATAATACAAGCACTTAAAATCCAACTAGATCGTTTAAGACATTTGTTTCTACAGGTTGTGTTTCTCACATATACGTTCTATGAAATTTAATATTGTTTGTAAATTGTTTATAAATGTTTAGAACAAACTCTTAATCTTAAAATAGTAATAATAAAGATGTACAAGGTTAATAAGAGAAATATTTGTATCTCACTCTTATACTTGGACTAAATAAGTGAATAACATAATGACTTTAATATACACATTCAGTCTACACTAAGCCAAAATCCTCATACGGGCAATAGTGCTTTGACACCGAACGCTGATTAATGAGAAGCCGATTGTGGGGATAAAATTCACCTTCATTATCCGTTGTTCACCAAGTGTTTGATATCAAAGCGCTGTTGCCTGAGGATTCGGCTAATGCATCCAACTGAAATGTAATTCGCTATAAGTTTGCTACGAATCCAAAACCGAATCTGATATCCTGTATAACTGGATTTGGATTCCACTTTTAATATTCGGATTTCAGATTCAAATATCTCAAAAAATTTAAATCTCCGAATTTGAAGCATCACATTCATTCGTAATTCGGATAAACGGGTATTCGGATAGCTTTAAATCTGAATTAATCTTGAAGCCCTACTGCTTACGTCTTGCTGCCTTAAGTTAAGTTATATGTCATGGTCCTTAGTTAATAAACAGGGTATAATTTTGTTACCGCTCAATCTTCTTTTGTTAAATATCAATTAATTATAAGCAAATAGAAATCAATGACGAAAAATTACTTTTTCATTATCATTTTTCCTAACTTAGTTAATAATTACCAGCGTGTAATTTCGTTTCCAGCTGATCTCCTTTTGTTAAATATTAAGTTATAAACAAATTGAGATCATATATGGAATAAATTACTTTGTCATTATCATTTCCTAGTTTAGTTAACAAATACTAGAGTATAATTTCGTTTCTCTCTGATCTCCTTTTGTTAAATATTAAGTTATCAACAAATGGAGATCGATATCGAATAAATTGCTTTGTCATTATCATTGCCCAGATTAGTTAACATGCCAGTGTATAATTCCATTTTCATTTGATCTTCTTTTGTTAAATATTAATTATAAACAAATAGAAGTCGATATCGAATAAATTGCACTGTCATTATCATTACCTCTCTAGCTTAGTAACAAATACCAGTGTATAATTTCTTTTCCATTCGATCTCCTTTTGTTACGAATTAATTCATAAACAAATAGAGATCGACGAATAGATCACATTTTCATTATCGTTTCCTAACTTAGGCTACGTTCCAAATCTTCCTCTCCGAGGAAGATTTTACTCTATATGTTATAATATACTTATATATATTATGTCTACATACATTTCAAGTACTATACATTTCAAGTAAAATTTT
>NW_017305855.1:340-623 GCF_001594115.1 Trachymyrmex septentrionalis | reverse complement strand
AGACAAAATGAAATATTGAAATAAATTACCGAAAGAAAAAATGAGGAGGGAGCCAGAGAATAGAAATACATAGGCTGCTGGAAAAGTTTCTGCGATCTAGTACTTCTAGTGGCGCCAACGTTCTGCTACTATCATATCCGTAAAATTAGACGTTTTTAACCTATAATTCAATTGACAGTTTGTCAGCCAACTAGTTTTGTTTGCATAGTATTTTAAAAGAAGTTATTTTGTAAGAAAATGGAAATTTCGCGTGAAAATTTCCGGGCAATGATTTTTTACGATT
>NW_017305855.1:0-240 GCF_001594115.1 Trachymyrmex septentrionalis | reverse complement strand
TAATCTAACTCCGAAACAATGCATCGATCGACTTTATTTGGCTTTTGGGGATGAAGCACCATCCAATAGGACTGTTTATAATTGGTTTGCCAAATTTCAGCGTGGACGTATCTTTCTTAATGATGAATTCCGTGAAGGTCGTCCATCCACGTCTGTTGTTGCTACTAATGTTGATGCTGTGCGTAAAATGATTGAGACTGGCATACTCGTATAACATACCGCGAGATTCAGGCATTCTTA
>NW_017305854.1:0-16914 GCF_001594115.1 Trachymyrmex septentrionalis | reverse complement strand
CTAGCAACGGGACATACCTATAATTGTAATTGCCAAACATAATTAAATTTAAACATTTTAATAACAGAAGCATTTAATAGATTAATAATTAATTTTGTATAAGTGTCCGGATGTGCACATCTTACATAGTATATGTCTTAATATCGCTTTTTTATAATATTGTGATACCCTTTAGCCACATTTCGATAATCCGAAAAAAAGTGCAAAAATTTAAAATATCCCAAAAAATCCAATTTTCACATGTTTGCAATATAACAAAAATACAATGTAAGATAGTGTTTTAATTATTCTGTAAGCTAATTGCAATAACCAATAGTCTTCATAGTGCATCTTTTGATTATATACATTATACTATGTATGTTACATTTAATAAATGCATCTAGAGAAGTTACAAATTTCAAGACTTTATTAGAAAAAAATGAAGTAATTTATATAAAAGTTTTTTTACAATTATTATTATTTTCAATACCGCATTATTTTCATGTTTGTCTATATAACGCCATATATTGTATAAGTGTTACCAGTGACTTGATCTGTTTTTCGGCAATAGGTTCCGCTGTGCATAGAAGGGAGTCGAATGTGAGAGTTCCGTCATCAAATTCGCGATGGGACTTTTGAATGATATTATCGCGTATGTACTACCTTAAAAACCGTTTTGTACTAGCGTGTACTGTGTGCGAGGTGAAAACGAAATGTACCCTAAATATACAGAACAATTGTGATTAAAATTTCTTACTGTTAATTTATCCAACTGCGTCTTCAGAACACACTCTCGTCTAAAATTTGATGTACATGGTGATTATTATTTTTGTATGTATGACTATCACTTATGTACTATTGTAAATCAACAAACAAGATTTATATTAAAACAATTGACATGAAAGCATTAGTAATTTGTTCTTGTCTCGATTATTAAATCATCGCTATAATATTCCTAAAGTTTTCCGTAAAAGCATCTTGCTTTAAATAAAAATTAATGTACTCCGGAAAAGGAGAACTCCGTTCGCTTACAAATTGTTTGCCTATAGTACCGTTTGTCTGTGTTATATTTGTCGGTTTGTTTGCGCACAAAAATTATTACCTACAAGTCAATTGTCTACATTACTTTCTGCTTTAAAAAAAAACAAATTTTTTAATTCTAAAGTACCAATTCTCTATTTTAAAAGTTATTATCTTATGTAATTAAGTGCTTCTAAAAAATCGATTTGTAAACAATAATATGTATGTGACAAATCGATGCTTCTTAAATTTATATTTTTATATAAAAATGTAGACAATCGAAATGTAGGCGATAATATGACTGTAGTATTATATATGGGCAGCCATGGGGCTTCAAAACAAACTCCCTCCACGTCTCCCTGTGGCGTCGTAAGCGTGGCCTAAACGGGTTAATTTGGAAACAAAGCGCGCTCTGATTGATCGAAGAGTAAGTGGTGGGGGTAATAAGATAATTAAATAATGTGTTCTGCTTGATTCGCTTTATACTTGACAAAGATTTGATTGGTTCGCATCGTACCTACCCATAAGATGATTTGAGAAGAGAAGTGGTAGAGGACCTCAAAATGGAGAGTAAATTCTGAAAAAATAAAGAGTGGAGATTAGGACTGTAACTTTTTTTGTCGCGGAGGCAGAGTATGAACACCGGACATGAATAGCGAGCGATTTTATGACGGTCATTTTTTTTTTTGGGGCGACACAATGTCTCTGACATGTTGGCGTTTTAGTGATGTTTTTTTTATTTACGAGAAATGAAATGTTAAACGAAAATTTGCGAGTTTAGAGAGAGTCTTACTTTTGCTACAAAGAATGGGAGTAATAAAACAGAAACGAACATATTCAACTATCGCGTCGCTTCATCTTCGGTGTGACGATTCACTCGTTCAAGCGAGAGTATGATTTTTATGAAGATACTAGGATTTTATAAATTTGTAATGTATTTCCTGTACTTTATTTAAAGGTCTATGTTACATATATATAACACGTAAGTCTCTCAATTTAGAAGAGAATAATTATAGATTAATACCTCCAATTTGAAATGTATAATTCTATAAATTTAGAATTAAATATCTTCAAAATGATTCGGTAAAATTCAATGAAATCTTTTTCTTGACATTATTGATATAGACATTTGTATTAAATGTATATTATAGGCATTATAATCATCAAACGCGAGAATCTCCTAACACACAAATTTTATTATAAAACTTTAACAAAATCGTTTCTATTAGATTGTGTAGATTGTCAAGATTGCAGCAATTTCGATGCCCATTATTACTATAAATATGCTCATATATAATTTCAATCTTTCACTTTTCGAAGTCGTTTGGTTATTAAAAACAATAAAATTTATTGCACCGCATACACGATTTCGACTAGAGGAAACTATATATGGTTCATCATTCGGCATTCGCTGAAATTCGCAGCAGAAGACCTGAGACACGATCTAGATCGTTATTGGCACTATTTTGAGAGATACATCAGGACCCGGACAACAGTAAGGTCAGTGGATGTTCATTGCCGAGGTTAGTTGCACGTTGCAAACCATCCACATAAGGACTTTCCTTAGCGATCTTCAAAGAGCGTCGCCGAAATTATTGTTATCTCGCGGCGCGAGTTCTTACAGATTAAATTTATTAATTGTTTCTTACTGCCGTAAAATCTTCTGACTTTGTAGACGTACATTTAAAAATGTAGTAATGTACTAATTTAAAAAAAAAGGAACGTTTTGTTGAATTTTTTGGAAGAAACTTTTAACCTCTTGTAACGTATACTTTCCATAATTTTATCATATAAAGTTCTATTGATCTTATATTATCATAAATTCAACTTTTATATTTTACGTAATAGTACAATAAAATGTATTAAGTATTTGAAGATTTAATCCAATCTCTATGTCTATGAATGAATCGAAATTCTATGCCTCTATGTATAAACATATCTTTACGTTAATTTTTGTACGACTTTAATATGCACCAGTGCGTACTGACTGCATCCAATTGAATTCGTTGAAAGTTCTAAAAATTACTATTTCGTACGTATAGATTTTGCAAAGCTTTCATATCAAGCAAATGCTGTCACGACTTGAGACGACTAAAACGTCACATTGCACTAAAAAGTAATACAAAATATATCAATTTTAAGATTTTTGATCGTTCTTGGCATAGATTCCACTATTCACACACGTATTAATGTATATATTTTAATTCCGAAAAAAGATTATCGAACCAGTAAAAAAAAACAGTATTTCTTATACAAAAATTATACGTACTTATGTGGTAAAATAGGAAGATCCCCTTAAATATTCCGATTCAAAAATATATATCATATTGTTTAAAATCTCTAAATTCTTTGACCATTTATTGGCGTTTTCTATCATATTTATGTCCTCATTTACATGGTCGTGTACAATTTCAGAACACTAATAGCCAAATTTACGTTGATAATACTGCCCTAGTTCCACCGCAAATTTATTTCCGGATCAGAATGTAAAAACTAACCAACAATCGAGCATTCCTCTGTCATTTGACTGTAACTCACCGAGGGATTGATTTTTATTCATAAATCCACAAATATCAACCAATCACTATTTAGCCACGTAAAAGTTTATTTCTAACTAAAACGTTTCTATACATTCATTAATTTTTAACATTATTTCTCTTCTAAAAAATAAAATTCTCTTCTCTTCTGAATATTTACCATAAAAATCTACTTATAACAGTGTTTTTTTATAGACAGAGGGTGTGTGCATACAATGAACTTTAAAATATTTAATCACAAATCAATATAAAATGTATGTTTAAAAAAAATTCTCACACGAGTTAAACCGCAAAATCACCCACACATTTTAGTCTATTTTAGGCTATTTGATAAAATATTAACTTCGAACAGTTAATTAAATGTCATTTTTACGTTCATATAGGAGTAGTATATAAGAACAGCAATGTGTACTGAGTAGTTTTATTTTCTCAAGTACAGCAATGAGAAATGTTATAATATTCTATTCGTGTAAAAGTCGTGTAAAAGTAAAAAAAGAGTAAAGACTGGTTACATTTTGAATGAAAGTACCGAGATTTTTATGAATCTTGTACTTGTGCAAATCAATATCGTGTGACGATATAACAAATTACTTTTTAGGAAAAAGAACTGTAACGAGTTATTTTTATAAAGTAACGTTGCCAACCCTGCACACACATATATATATATATATATATATATATATATATAACATAAATAAACACATACGTTTGTCTTATCTCAGTTGTTTTTAAGACATTGACATGGTTAGTTCTCACTAAACAATTTGAAATTCAACGGTAATGATTTTGATTATTGCTACGTCTAAGCTGTAAGCATTGCATGTAAGTTACAAGATTATCAAAACGTTATTTTTAATCGGCACACATCATTCTAAATTTATGACTTTCTTTTTTCATGATTTTGTCCGCCTTTGACACATCATTCCATTTTTACCTATTTACTCTTCGTGACAGCTATTTTATCATAACTTTACCGATTATAATCTGTTCTCGTCGTCAAACGTAAAATTAACTTTAGCTAATGTTCATTGCACAACTGAATTTTCTCTAATTTCTTTTTATCACATTTTATATGACAAGCAATTATACGAGTTTACTCTTCACATTTCTTATTTCGTATATAATAATATACATATACATAGTAATATATACAAAATATAGCTTTCAACCTGGACGACAGTTTCTTATTTACATGTTCCTATTCGTACTCTCTGTCAGTTTGAAATACGTTTAATTATTTTAACGTCCCATGTTTTCAAGTTAACATTTTATTAATATATCAATTTGTAATAAGACTCATAAAATTTAAAAAACTATAAAAAAAGCCTACAAGCCAAAAATTATTTTATAAAATAAAATTTCGTTAATATAGAAGTTTATACATAAGTAAAAGAAACAATTATACCTTTTATTGTTTTAATATGTACAATGTCCAAGCTATAGACAAACTTCCAATCGCGATCGAATCATTATCAATGTTAAGAATATTAAATAATACAAAGGCAAAAACAAAACATAATATGAATTTTGCTCTCTCTAACAAATGGTAATACAAAAACGATTATCATTCCATTCACAGTTGTTTTACTTAATATTTTATTTACGTAAATTAGAAAAAAAATAAAAAATACTTTCATAAATAGAAAAAAACGTTCAAAATTATTATATATATCCAGTATCACTAACAATAAAATACATCAATTCAGCAATAAAATAGATTGAATAATAATGGCTAAATTTAACAAATCCAACTTATATTATTAAAAAATTATGGTTTCTTACGATTTTAGATGAAGAACTTGAAAATATAACAAAAAAAATTTAGTAAGAAATACGAAAAGGATTTAAGAAACGTTCCAATAAAGTCAATTCAGAAATATACATGAAACATTTGAGTCCTATCTAAAAAGTAGGAGAATACTCTATAAACCTCGAGTTTTGCAATATTTAAAAATAATAAATAAAGATACAAAAAAGTATGTACCTCAAGAATGCGGTAAGATTTATGTAGTTCATGTGTATGTGATTCATTCTTTTGATTTAGAATATCTTTGTATATTTCAACAGTACCGTTTTATGTTACCACTTCCATATTTGTTTATTAACAATCGTCTTTATTAATATTATTGAGAAACATTTATCAAACATAATTCCTCACAAGATTTGAAACAACATAACAATAAGGTACTGAAGATAAACTATTTTCCAGGCTCAGAAAAATACAGCCGTTTATCAGTTTCAACTTATGAAAAGGATCGCGAGATCAAAAATAGTATACAGAATGGAGGTGGCCGATGGCTCTTCAGCCATCAGTAATATATCCACAGTTATTATAGCAGCGCAAGAAGAAATGGAACAATTAGATATACTGATATGTGGACAGTGTCATTCTGTCTTTCATTTTATCGAAAAGTTTCAAGAACATCGCACAAAGAAGGAATTCTGCTCCAAAACGTCATGTATTCGTGACATTAATGATAATAGACAAAATGCACAAATATGTCCATTTCTATTATGGAAAAGTACACAAGTTCAGGACAGTTCAGATAAGGAGGTATTTGACACTTGGACATTGCATCAGAAATGGTGTAAAATGGATACAAAAGAGAAAGAAACTTGGATCATAGCAGGGAAAACACAAGCACAAGCCTATACAAAAATTAGTAACGCAAAAATGCAGGATATCCTAATGCAATCAAATACCAATGTCGAAAGTGCCAATCCGATAACAGTTCATACAGTTGTCAGAAATAAACCGGAAAAAACAAGCGAAATTGAAAAAAATTCTGCGAAGTTACTCGAAACAAAAACACAGAAGAATGAATCTGTGGAAACTGGAGTAGACAAAAAAGAAAAACCATCGATCAAACCCAAAATCAAGACTGAGAAAGCAACTACAGCAGAAAATGCAAATCTAAGTGACAAAGAATATATTGTCGATAAAGTATTAGCCACACGTTTTAATACTAAAAAGCAATGCATGGAATACTTAATCCAATGGAAAAGCTATCCACATGAAAAGGCTTCATCCAAATCTGCAAAGGCTGTAGCAATACGCAATAGTTTATTGGATGAATTTGAGCGGAGTCGCGCTAAGCAAGAGGAGTCCAAAACAGCGCAACAGAAAACTAATACAAAAGTCGTCGGATTGGAGAGTTTGACATTGCAAAAATCAGTGATAAAAACTAAATCTTGTCAGCCTGGATTAAGTACTGCGGTTCAAGCAAGACGCTCGATGCGGTCTAGTAAATCGAAAGCGATGAATCAAATGAAGCAATTGTATGGCTCACGAAAAAAGGAAAAGAATGAACTGTTGAGTAAAGGGACGATCGATGATTCGGAGAGTGATTCAGAAAAAGAAGGAAGCAGTGTCGCAAAGGAAACGACAAGTGACACAGACAGTGATGAAGAATGGATTGGGGAATCTGAAGACCAAAGACTATTGGGCCGGAGCAACGTGGTTCATCGTGCATTCAACCTCGCTAATACACAGTCGTGTAAATCCAATAAAACCTCAATTTCAGGCACTGATCTGGCAACGTCATTAAAATTGCAATCTGCGTATGAACAAAAATCTAGCCGACCACCTGTTTTAGTAGCTAACGCCGGGGAGGTTGTTAAAGTCAATTCCAAACAAATGCCGAATTTGGCTTCCGGTCTCGATGTTATGTCGCAAAAAGAAAGTATCATCGAATTGGATTCCTCCATTGGGAAAGTATCTGTTAAAGGATCTTCAACAACGCCAGGTGTTGTAATGGTCCAAAGTCGAGATAATACAAACGTATTCACCTACAAATACGAAAAGTGTAGTAAAATGTTTGGTATCATATTTTTTGTATCATGTCTGTTACACTGTTAACATATAGTCTTTGCAATATATTAAATTAAGTTAAATTAAATTAAATTAAATTATGTTAGTAAAAAATTATGCTTTCTTACGATTTTAAATAAGTAAACTTGAAAATAACCATGAACAAAAAAATTTAACCGTGAGAAATGCAACAAGAATTTAGGGAACGTTCCAAGAAAATCAATTGAAAAATACACTTAAAGTGTTTGAGAGTTCTATCTAAAAAATAGAGAAATACTCTGTCACATTACTTTAAATACGATGCGTCACTACGGCTCTGAATTGAAGTATTTATTTTCTGCAATTAATTTATTTAAATGAATATTTATATATGAATAGTTCAACATCTTAACATTCAGACCATACTGGCGCTTCGTATTTAAAATAATGCATTTAACATAAATAATTTTGTTTCCAATCTTATTGTGAATATTCTATCAATCTCAAGTTCGTAATACTTGAATCAACAGTTAAAAATAATGGATAAAGGTACAAAAAAATAAGAATTTAAACATTGCGATGAGATTTATGTAGTCCATGTTTAATATTTTTAGAGTTTTGGACATGCTTGTATTATATCAACAGTTCCATCTTATGTTACCATTTTCACATTTGTTTTAATAATCATTTTCAATTATATTAAAGATGAGCACATTTTCTCCGCACAAGCTTTGAAACGATCTAATAGTGAGGTACATACTGATGATAAACGCTACAAATGCGAAACGTGTGGTAAAATATTTCAACGGAAATGCGATTTACGTCGTCATTTGATAATTCATACAGGTGAAAAACCTTATAAATGCAAGTTTTGTGAAAAAAGATTTAAGTAAGTAAAAAAATTATAAAAATATTATATAATCATATTACTTAAATTAAAGGTTAGTAAATAATAAATATTTTGTAGTCGGAAATCAAATCTAAACCAACACAAGAGGGAAATGCATTTCAATAAAGTTTGTAACGTTCGTAAGAATGATTTTGATGATAAACAGAATATAATTAATCATTTAGTCATGAAGCAATCTGACATTGATGAAAGACCCTATAAATGTAAGACATGTCCAGCTACATTTAAACGTTTACATCACCTTAAACAACATACAGAAATACATAAAGACGAGAGACCATACGTTTGCGAGGTATGTGCTGCAAAATTATTGTTACTATTTTTTCTAATTGTATCTCATTTGATTGTGGTTATTTTTACATTTTTGTAATTATAAATGTACTGTATTTTAGATTTGCAACAAAGTTTTTACTCTTAGAAGAACCCTAAGCATTCACAAATATACACATAGCGATATAAAGCCGCATAAATGTTCGATATGTAACAGAAGCTTCACGGAAAAAAAACAACTTCTTGCACACATGCAAAAGGTCATTCATGATATAATTTAATTCATTAGTACATTATTTTACTACTTTTCTTGTATATCAATAACGTATTATAATAGACTGTTGTAATGTACCACAATACATTTGATATAAGAGATTATTTTTTAGGGTCACATTAGTGATACGGTAGTAAAGGACTAAGCCGCGACTGACAACAGAATAGCAGATCAAGTACTTTATGACAACTCTTAATAATAATGACGAACCAATGATGAAAGAAATTAGAGGATAAAAATGTAATTTTTTTACAAGATTTGATATATGCATTGATGGAAATTTCCCCAAATAAATACAATTTCTCTAGGAGATATATAATAATAAAATATTGTCAGATACAGGATCATCGACGTGTAAAATTCACAATGTGTGTTCATAAAACAAAACCAACCACTAAATTAATTTTTTTAATAACTTTCATTATTTATGATTTTGTTGGATTTAAGATAGTACACTCGCAAATTAAAAACAGAATTTCTTGAAATTGATATACATACTATATTGTACTAGAAAAAGTTGTTATGCTTGTGCAATTGAGACTGAGGTTTCAGTACAGTGATGTATGCAATTGAAGACAGCACTTCTTATACGTGTCGCTTATACAAAGTTAATGCAAATATCGAATTTATTTTTGTATGGCTTAAACTAGCAGTGACATGTTAATCAAAATTACAAACTCGAAAAAACTCTCTAAAAGCAGATTCTCGTGCATTTTCGACAATGTTTTAGAATTCAAGTTCGCCATATTAAATCCGCCATTTCGAAGTTTTTAATTCTGACATTAGAATCGTGTTAGCGAGGCGACAAACTTATTATGGTAAACGTTTTATTGACTTTAGATCTGCACCTATTTCCAAACACTAAAATAAAATTTATTATTACATTAATTACAAATTTTTTAAATACCATATCGTAATTTAATTATAACAAATATAATTAAACTTCAATATTTTAATAACAGAAGCATTTTATAGATTAATAATAATTAATTTTATAAGTGTCCGGACATGTCTTCATCTTATATAATATAATATGTACTTAATGTAGCTTTTTTGTAATAATATAAGACACCTTTAACCCCACATTTCGATAGTCCGAAAAATATTGAAAAATTCGAAAAATTACAAAAAATAACACTTTCAAATGAATGCATATAATTACAATACAGTGTAAGACATTAATTACCCTGCATGCTAATTGCAAAAACCAATAGTTTTGACAGTGCATCTTTTAATTATGTACATTATATTATGTATGTTACATTTAATAAATGTATCTAAAAAAGTTACAAATATCAAGACTTTATTAGAGAGGATGAATTAATTTATACAAAGATTTTTTTACAATTATTATTATTTTCAATAACGCATTATTTCCATGTTTGTCTGTATAACGCCTTATATATAATACTGGAATATATGTCCTAGCTGTAGACATGTATAAAATCATTATATATACTTTCAATGTATAGATATTACAAGTGACATGATTACTTTTTCTGCAATAGGTCTCAGTGTGCATTGACCGGAGTGGAAGGTGAGAGTATCGTCACCGAACTCGCAATGGGACATAACTTTTGAATGATACTATCGCGTGTGTACTATCTTAAAAAATGTTTTGTAGTAGCGTTTATTGTGAAAACGAAATGAACTCTAAATATACAGAACAATTGCGATAAAAATTTCTTACTGTGAATTTATCCAACTGCGTCTTCAGAACACACTCTCGTCTAAGATTTGATGTTACATGTTGACTATTATTTTTGTATGCATGACTATCACTTATGTATGTACTACTATAAATCAAACAAGATCTATATTAAAGAAATTGATATTAGTAATTTGTTCTTGTCTCGATTATTGAATCATAGCCAAAATATTTCTAAAGTTTTGCGTAGAAACATCTTGCTTTAAATAAAGATTAATGTATTATTCTGGAAAGGAAAGACCTTGTTTGTTTACATATTGATTGCTTATAGTACCGTTTATCTATGTTACATTTGTCGACGGTTTGTATGCGCACTAAAATTATTAATTACAACTGGATTGTCTACACGCTCTATTTTCTGCTTTAAAAAAAACACAAATTTCCTAATATTAAAGTACATATTTTGCCGACCTGGCATTATAATGTTGTAGCAATGTTGCTTCTATACTGTATAAGTTTTGCTAAATTAACTAATAATTTAGCTAGATCTGAAAATATATGTGTCGAATCAAAACATTATATAAGATGTTCAAGTTAGCTACTAAAGTTGTCCAAACTATTTGCAGCATTGTTCATTATACTTGAGTTTTCTGCGTACTTTGATGGTCTAACAAAATTATTTTTAAATTTGTATGTTTTTTCTAATCCAAAAATTGTAGATACTTTAGCAAAATCATTCTTCCTCGTGAAAATATTATTTTTATTAAATAAGTAAAATAAATGTAAGTAATTAAAGAAAGTTAATAAACATAAATCGCATTTATATACTTAATGCGAACTGAATTTTTAATAACTACTTAATATATTTATACTTAATATAATTATACTTAACTATTTAATAATTATTAAATATCAAACTAATATATATAATATTAAACTAACACATAATAATTATTAAATAATGAATAATTATAAAATATTAATAATAGTAATTGTTATTAGCTGGTTCAGCAAAGTTGAGAATTGAGCAAATTGAAAAGATTAGTAACGTTTAAGAAGAGTGGTAACTTTGTCCAACACCTTAACAACTCAGAAGATATTCTCACCAGACGGTAACATACGTCCATTATCATATTGTTATTCCTTGTTATCCTCGCATGCGGATCGAATAATCCACGATAGTCATAAGACGTGATTTATCAAATAGATTACTGCTTCCGGGAATCGTTATTCTGCCGGGATTTACATTTACGCGGATCTACATTCATCTATATAATGCGTATATCTTTGACATTTATATAATAAAGCTAATTAAATTCTCATGCATCTCACACCAGCGTCACGTTGCTCTCTCTCTCTGTAACGTTGTAAATTATTCTTCAGCCCGCAAAATAACGTCTCCCTTTCGATATGCTCAGTTTTGATGGCACGTATCTATATACACTCGTCTATTAGATTCTGTTTTATTCACATACGTGCTATCTATACGGACAGAACGATTTCGCTGAAATATCTGAAAATTTAGCTACATATAAATTTAAAAATAAATTTTATTGGACTATCAAATTAATTACGTAGAATGATCAAGCTAATTACTGATATTAAACCTTTTTGTTATATTGTTTGAATTTTCTACATAATTATTATGACGGTCCAACATAATTATTTTTAGTAAGTATACGATACTATATAAATTGTGGACGAATAAGAATAAATGTAATTGAACGAAAAAAATCTTATATTCGGTCGGATGATAGTGCTTAGACATTTATGAATTTATATACATATCTAATTCTGCAAACTGTTTTCACACAGATCGGATTTCAAATATTAGACAACAGAAACATGCTTGCGTGAAAATAAGAATGGTGAGAAAGTGTCTAAAAATTTCAGAAAAAAAAATTTTGTTATATTATTAAAATAATTATGTAGAACGCTTAAGCTTTGATGACACTATTACAAAAAGTTTAAACTTTCTAGCAATCAGAATCAACATAACAATTTTAATAATACAAAATTATTTTCTGAATCTACATACCAATATCTACCTAAATTTCTAAATAATGCAGTAAAATTTTTTTCCGTGCGTTATTTAATTTTCTTTATTATACTTATGCAAAATACTAATGCAAATATACAAAATCACTAAAATGTAACATTTATGAAATATAAAAAGTAACTTTTACTGGCAATTACTCGTGATGTGAATAAAAAAAACAAAATCACAAAAAAACAAGCAATAATGAATTTAATTAACAATTTAAGGAGCTTCTCGAGCTAATTCCTAGTCAATAAACAGTTTATTCATAATAATAAGTAAAACAATCAAAATAATGGAAAAAAATTACTATCAATATTTTATACATAATTATTACTAATTTTATATCTTACTAAATATTTTCAAAATGACGAAATAAAAGTTGCAAAATGCTCCTTTACTGTATACGTATCGTCAATTTGACCATATTTTAGCTTCTTTCATTGAAGAATTTGAATTTCTTGTAAAGTACTGTACGGTCAGTTTAAATAAAACTTTAGAACAAATTTAAGTATGTATTTACTTTATAAGTATAACATTTTTTAAATTGTTGTCTTATACGTAAGTGTCTCAATTTAAAAGAGAATAACTACAGATTAGTACCTCCAACTTGAAATGTAAAATTCTATAAATTAAAAATTAAATATTTTTAATATGGTTCGGTAAAAGTCAATGAAATCTATTACTAGATATTATTGATATAAACATTTGTATTAAACGTATATTATAGGTTTGTCTTATATTTCATCAAATGCGAAAATCTCCTAACACGCAAATTTTATTGTAAAACTTCAACAAAATCATTCTTATCGTGTAGATTGTCAAGTTTGCAGCAAGTTCGATGCCCGGTATTACTATAAATATGCTTACATTTTATTCTTTCGTTCTTCTAAATTGTTTGATCATTAAAAAACAATAAAATTTATTGCTTCGCAAATACGATTTTGACTACAGGAAACTATATATGGTTCATCATTCGGCATTCGCTGAAATTCGCGGCAGAGGACTTGAGATAAGATCTAGATTCTTAAAGGCATTGTTTTTATGAGAGATACATCAGGACCTGGACAACAGTAAGGTCAGTGAATGTTCATTGCTGAAGTTAGTTTAACGTTGCAAATCATCCATATAAGGACTTTCCTTAGCGATCTTCAAAGAGATCATCATTCGTCGCCGAAATTATGGTTATCTCGAGGCGCGAGTTCTTACAGATTAAATTTATTAATTGTTTCTTTGACACACTACTGCCGTAAAAGCTTCTAACTTTGTATTAAATGTACATTTAAAAATATTAGTAATGTATTAATTAAAAAAAAAAGTAGAAACGTTTTATTGAATTTTTTGAAAGAAACTTTTAAACTTTGTAATATATACTTTCTATAATTTTATCATATAAAGTTCTATTGAACTTATATTATCATAAATTCAACTTCTATAAATATTTCAAATAGAAAAAAACTTTATAAAATTAATCTCTTCAATTAAAAAAAAAGTCTTATTTAAAAAAATGTTCATACGAAAATAAAGTACTAAGTTAAATATAAATGTGAAATACGAATATTTCAAATTATAGAATACATATTTTATGTAATAGTACAAGAAAATGTATTAAGTATTTAAAGATTTAATCCAATCTATGTCTATGAATGTATCGAAATTCTATGTCTCTATGTATAAACATATCTTTACGTTAATTTTTGTACGACTTTAATATGCACCAGTGTGTACTGACTGCATCCAATCGAATTCGTTAAAAGTTCTAAAAATTACTATTTCGTACGTATAGATTTTGCAAAGCTTTCATATCAAGCAGATGCTGTCACGACTTGAGACGACTAAGACGTCACGTTACACGAAAAAGTAATAAAAAATATATTAATTTTAAAATTTTTGATCCTTCTCGACAGGAACTCCGTTATTAATACACGCATTAATGCGTATATCTTAATCCTGGACAAAGATTATCAAACCAGTAAAAAAAAACAATATTCCTTGTACAAAAATTATACATACTTATGTGGTAAAATAGGAAGATCCCCTTAAATATTCCGACAAAAAACATATATCATATTATTCAAAACCTCTAAATTCTTTGACCATTTATTGGCGTTTTCTATCATATTTATGTCCTCATTTACACGGTCGTTTATAATTTCAGAACATTAATAGCCAAATTTACGTTGATAATACTGGCCTAGTTTTCCAACAAAAATTTATATCAGAATGTAAGAACCAACCAATAATCGAGCATTCCTCTGTCATTTAATTGTAACTCACCGAGGATTGATTTTTATTCATAAATCCACAAATAAGAACCAATCGCTAGGAGAATAGACTGCATTCTGAAACCTATAAAGAAAAGTGTTCAACCTTTCTGTGACAGTCTGTATATATATATACACTATGATGACGATTTTACTAGTTACTTTTGTCGGTACTAGTTTAATTTAGTTCTATCTAAAACGTTTCTATATGAATATATTCATTAATCTTTAACATTATTTCTCTTCTAAAAAATAAAATTCTCTCTTCTCTTCTGAATATTTACCGCAAAAATCTACTTATAACAATGTTTTTTTATAGACAGAGGGTGTGTACATCAAATGCACTTTAACATATTTAATCACAAATCAATATAAAATGTATGTTTAAGAAAAATTCTTACACAAGTTAAACCGCGAAATCACACACATATTTTAGGTTATTTGATAAAATATTAACTTCAAACAGTTAATTAATTGAGATATGTCATTTTTACGTTCATATTGGAGTAGTACACAAGAACAGCAATGTGTACTGAGTAGGTTTAATTTTCTCAAGTACAGCAATGAGAAATGTTATAATATTCTATTCGTGTCTAAAAAAAAGTAAAGACTGGTTACATTTTGAATGAAAGTACCGAGATTTTTATGAAACTTGTACTTATGCAAATCAATAACGTGAGACGTTATAACAAATTACTTTTTAGAAAAAAGAACTGTAACGAATTATTTTTATAAAGTAACGTTGCCAACCCTGCACACATATATATATATAACATAAATAAACACATACGTTTGTCTTATCTCAGTTGTTTTTAAGACATTGACATGGTTAGTTCTCACTAAACAATTTGAAATTCAACGGTAATGATTTTGATTATTGCTACGTCTAAGCTGTAAGCATTGCATGTAAGTTACAAGATTATCAAGACATTATTTTTAATCGGCACACATCATTCTAATTTTATAACTTTCTTTTTTTATGATTTTGTCTGCCTTTAACACATCATTACATTTTTCCCTGTTTACTCTTCGTGATAGCTATTTTATTATAACTTTATCGATTAAAATCTATTCTCGTCGTCAAACATAAAAATAACTTTAGCTAATGTTCATTGCTCAACTGAATTCTCTCTAATTTCTTTTTACCACATTTTATATCATAAGCAATTATACCAGTTTACTCTTTTTTTAACTCTTAACATTTCTTATTTCGTACATAGTAATATATACATACATAGTAATATATACAAAATATACTTTTCAACCTTGACGACAGTTTCTTATTTACATGTTCCTATTCGTACTGTCTGTCAGTTTGAAATACGTTTAATTATTTTAACGTCCCACGTTTTCAATCTAACATTTTACTTAATATGTCAATTTGTAATAAGACTCATAAAATATAAAAAACCATGAAAGAGGCTACAAAAACTGCACAAACTTTTAGAAAAATCAGTAACGCAAAGATGCAGGATACTGTGATGCAATCAAATATGAATGTCAAAAGTACCAATCCGATAACAGTTCCTACAGTTGACAGAAATAAACAACAAGAAGAAACAGGCAAAGTTAAAAAGGATTCTGCAAAATTACTGGAAACAAAAACACAGAAAAATGAATCTATGGAAATTGGAGTAGACAAACAAGAAAAAACATCGATCAAACCCAAAATCAAGACTGACAAAGCAACTACCGAAGAAAATGCAGATCTAAGTAACGAAGAATATATTGTCGATAGAACATTAGTCAAACGTTTTAATACTAAAAAGAGATATTCGGAATTCGTAAACAAATGGAAATGCTATCCACATGAAAAGGCTTCATGCGAATCTGCAAAGGCTGTAGCAATAAAAAACAGTTTATTCGACGAATTTGAGCGGAGTCACGCCAAGCAAACGAAATCTAAAGAAGCGCAACAGAAAGCTAATACAAAAGTCGTAGCACGTGGAAGTTTGCCGTTGCAAAAATCAGTGATAAAAACTGAATGTTTTATCGATGATTTCAGTCAGCCTGGACCAAGTACTGCGGCTCAAGCAAGACGCGTAATGCGGTCTAGTAAATCAAAAGCGATGGATCAAATCAAGCAATGGTGTGACTCAATAAAAAAGAAAAAGAATAAACCGTTGAGTAAAGGGAGGATCGATGATTCGGAGAGTGATTCAGAAAAAGAAGGAAGCAGTGTCG
>NW_017305853.1:9551-12048 GCF_001594115.1 Trachymyrmex septentrionalis | reverse complement strand
CCCCCGCCCCCCCCCCCCCGTGCAACTCTCGAAAAGCGGACCCTCGCGCACACGTTCCGTGTGCGAATATTCAGTTTGCTGCCCGATTCCGATTGATAAAGATCACATACGTATACAATCGATACTCATTCTCAACGCATCTTCTCGAATTAAGTGCGAATCTACCAAATTGTCGTCGCGTATTATCGGTATTGTGTCACTTACCGTGACCGATATACGCGAGAACATTAAGTGCATAAGAATAATAACCAGAGTTTCCGCCGAGATTTGGTGGTCTTTTAATGCTCGCATTCTGTCGAACGGTTGTGAGAAATCACTCCAAGTCGTATCAAGTGTGAAATAGCTGTACACGCATCTACCGAACGAAATCCATCATCGCTACTATTGTTACGAGCATCGCCTACCGCCCGCTTCGAAGAAATCGTTATTCTCTCTCTCTCTCTCTCTCTCTCTCTCATATCTATAATAAATCTAACATATAATATTACAACAAAGAGAATCGTCATTACACGTCGCCTTGGCGAGCGAGCCTTCCAGACAAGGTGACACCAGCTACTCGTCACAAAACATATCTATATCAGATAATTATTTATTAGATAGTTACTTATACGAGATAATTATTTATTACATGAGATAATTATTTATTATTTGAGATAGTTATTTATTACGTGAGATAATTATTTATTCTGTGATTTAATTACAAACGTATAAATAATAATATGTAAAGCTAAAAATACAAAAATACTAACACGATATTACAAAATACAACTACTCAAAATAATACTACTCTATTCAGTCAAACAAAATTTGAGAGAATAATTATTTGGCAGATAACAAAGTAAGATGAAAAATTGATCACAATTTACATTCACATTTATATTATACATTTTTTACGTGACAATTTAAACATTTACATGAGATAATTATTTACTCCCGGATAACACAAAAATATATATTGCATATACATTATATAATATATACATAAAAGGATGACGGATATTCAGTGGATTTCCATTTGTATTAAATTAATATACATTGTATATCTACTATATCATTGAATTAACTTCATCATAGAGTCACTTCACGTCCCTAGAATATACATCCGTATATCCTATGAACAACTTATACATATTCGTAATGTATTAAGATACATATTCATCCATGAGAACATATCCATGGAACATACATAAGATGTGCAAATGTATATTCTATGTATATGAAATGGATCTATGATGGAGTCAATTCAATGATACAGTGAATATACATTGGATACTAATTTATTACTCGTGGATATATCTAGTGTATTTTCAAATTGACCTCCATCAGAGGTTTATTTCATATCCATAGGATATACATCCGTATATTCTGTGTATACCGTATGGATATTCGTAATGTATTAGTTACATCCATAGGAACATATCCATTGGACATAGGTACATTCTATGGACAGGAAATAGATTTTTGATGGAATCAACTTGAACATATAATGGATATACAGTGGAAATTAATATTCATTTTATATACACTGTATTTTCGAACTGACTAACATAGATCCATTTCATGTCCATAGAATATATACATACGCACATCCTATGTATGTCACATAAATATTTCGATGGATATTTCGTAATACATTACAAATATTCATGCAGAGCACATATTAAAATATTCTATATGAAATGGATCCCTGCTGGAATCAATTCGAAGATAGTGTATATAATTTTCTGTGCTTCAGAGATCAAGAAGAAAATAAACTTTATGCCTGTTTTAATCCGTTTTAATTCTTATTTTCTTTAATGAAAAATGGACAATGCATACATACTTTGCGCAAGTATCAAAACATTTTTGTTAAACAAATTTTGTAAACATTTTTTTCGTTTTTTTCTTGTGAATTTCATAATACCTGTTATCATATTTCTCTTATATTCAGCATCATTATTAGCAATATATCGTATAATTTATTATAACCTTTAAGAAAAAAAAACACAGTCGGTTCTCAGCAAAAAAATAAAAAGTGTAGACGAGAAAAAGAAAGCTTACAGCAAAATCTTTATACGCTTGAACAAAACGGAAGTGCGATTATTACAGCATGTCTTTTTTTTACATCAGAATTAATCGTTATTAAAAAGATTATACGTTAATAAAAAGATTACGATACGCTAAAAATAATGTTCCGCCACTTAGTTTTTCAGAATCGGCGTATCCTACAGGGTCTAATCTTCAATGATAACTTATTTTTTCTTTTTGCAGTAAAGAAAACAGCATTATAAAAACAAATTTCTGAACGGTCAGACGCTATCCCCCTTTAAGAAAAGATTTCAGCAAACGCTTATCTTTTCTTGTCTCCTTAAACACGGTCTACGTATTCTTGGTATATTTTCAAGAATACGTTAAAATCGTAGGAGAAAAAAGTCTAATTTACATCTCTATTATATGTAAACAAAAACTACTCTTCAATGTGACATAAATTTTATCACTTTGGAAGATAAGGAATGAC
>NW_017305853.1:0-9451 GCF_001594115.1 Trachymyrmex septentrionalis | reverse complement strand
TATTATATGTAAACAAAAACTACTCTTCAATGTGACATAAATTTTATCTTTGGAAGATACTTTGGAAGATAAGGAATGACTTCAAATTTAATACTTTAAAAATCATTTCTAAAATTGAAGAGTTATTTACATTCAGAGATTTTTCTCTTCATCTCCGTTTCAAAACCTACATTAATAAAATTTCTGATGCAAGCAAAGTAGCGACGTATACCTATTCCTAATAAATTCATCCTCATTTTGTTTTCCTGTGACGATACGTATGATCGCGCTAATAACGATCTGTATGTATAATAAGTATATTACATATATAGTATATCTCTTTTTGAACAAAACAAACAGATATACATACAGTGTTAAAAACATAAAATATATAAATATTTTAAAGAAAACATAAATTTAAGCGTATAAAAAGAAACAAAATTTCTTTTGAACAAAGAAATTCAGAGTTGATAAAAATCATGTTTTAAACATGTTTTTTATAATATTGTTTAAAGTATTTTTATAATACATGTATAAAGTATTAAAATATGTATAAAAAATTAAAAAAATCTCTTATCAAAACCCTGCAAAAGTTAAATGACATAAAATTAAAAGGAACGTATAGAAATTGATTCTATAATTTGTTCTTCGTTAGATTCATTTACAGTTGATATTTCTCCCTGTTCAGGTACTTTTGATTCAATTTGTGACTTCTTTGATATATCGCTCTCTAAAGTTTTATTATTATTGTAAAAACGTTCCTTGCTTCTAACAAACCATGTCTTTATTATCTCAATAATCTCGAATTCACTATAACTTGTTGTGTTTTTATTTGCACGAACAACATCTAAAAGTAAATGAAGTGTTTTAATATATATATAAAATTACATATACAGGGTTTTCAAAAAGTCTGAAAACGCTAAAATATTTCAAAAACAATCAACTCTAGCAAAAATTATATAAAAGCAAAGTTGTAGGATTTCAAAAAATCTATTTAACTGATGATAAGAGATTGACCTTGGGTGGAGTTTGCAAAATCATATAAAGGTCAAATTGAATTTTTTAAATGGAACTCCCTATTTTCCTTTGCATATTCTTATAGCACACCTCAAGAGCTTTCCAAAACACTATAATAAAATAATTTTTCATAAAGTATTTTTTGAGTTATAAAGTGTGAAAGTTACAGTAACGCCGGCATTAGCATTACGCAAGGTATTCGATCGATGCCTAAAACCTCTTGAATGTCGTTCAGGATCATGTTCTGAATAACATTTGTCAAAATCAAGGCCAATGGAGATTATATCTCTTATTTTCATTTTTACGCAAATGAATTTTTAGTGCAAAAAATGGAATTAAGAGGAATAATCTCCAATGATCTTGATCTTGACAAATGTTATCCAAGACATGATTCTAAACAATATTTAAGAGGTTTTAGCCGTCGGTCGGACACCTTGTGTAATGCTAATGCCGGCGATACTGTAATTTTCAAGCCTTATAATTTAAGATGTACTTAATGAAAAAATATTTTATTATAGTGTTTTAAAAAGCTCTTTAGATAAGTTATAAGACTATGTAATAAAAAGAGGGGAGGTCCTGTTTAAAAAATTTAACTTAACCTTCATATGATTCCCAATATCAACCTTTTTTCATCAGTTTACATAAATTTTTTGTAGTCCTACAACTTTACTTTCATATTTTTCACTAGAGTTAATCGTTTTTTATTACATTTTAGCGTTTTCAGACTTTTTGAAGACCCTATATAAAGAATAGAAAGGACATATACCATAAAAGTCAGTTATAAAAATCATAACATAAGAGAAATCAAGACATAATATATTGTAATCCGTAAACTTGAATAGTAGAATTCATAATATTACATGTTTTGATTTCTAGATTGAGTCAGATATTCGAATAAATGCAGTAATGTTGGAAAAAGAGAAACACAGTAATATAAAAAAATTATAATAGCAGAATCTAATTCATTCATGCTATGAAGCCTCAGACACAATATAAAGGAATAGTGATAGAAATAACATGATTTGAACGTATCAGAAATAATCAGAAATAATTTCGGATACATCGAAATATAGTTTCTGATAGATTGAAATCATGTAATTTTTATCACTATCACTATTCCCTCTCATTGTGTTTAGAGCTTTATTCTTTTACAATATATTACTGCGTTCCTCTTATTTCATATTATTGCGTTCATTATTGTATTCGAATATCTGAAGATGGCTCAATCTAGAAATTAAAACATCTTGTAATATTATGTATTATGTATCGTTTCAGTTTAATTACGGATTATAATATATTATTCATCTTGATATTTCTTATGTTATGACTTTTATAACTGACTCTTACGTGCCCCTTTTATTCTCTCTCTCTCTCTCTCTCTCTCTCTCTCTCTCTCTCCATTGTTTTTTTATATGAACAGTAGTTTGTTTTTGTTAACTTATTATATATTTTTTTAAATTTTAATATTAAATATAAACACTAACCTATGATTACTGAAGAAATGGAAAGTGATTTAAAAACTTTTTTCTTTCTTTAGCTTTCCCGGGAGTACTCCATGCCTAAAGAATTTTTAAATAAACGATACATGACACGCTTCGCAACCTTTGCGGTTGGCCCACCAATTTTGCTCAATTCTACCACTTGTAAAAAAAGAAAATTTAGAGTTTTGTAGACACGTCATAACATTTCCGTGAAAATACTAAGTTCTGTCTGTTTTATTCGGTTTGTAACCACTCTTCTACTTGAATTAATCTTTCCGAATCCATAGGAAGTAACTTTAATATTGGTATTGGCTCACTTGACAAGCTTGTGGGTTTTATAATATATTTATTTTTACTTGATTGCGATGAATGATTACTTGAATGATTTGTTTTATGATTTTTTTTCATTGATGACAAGTGTTTCAAATACGATTCAATATTACAATCGTATTTGAAACACTTGTCATCAATGAAGAAATTGACTCAGAAATTGCATCAATTTTTATATGCAGGAGGTTTACGTCTTTCAGACATTGATTTTGACTTTCTGTAATCAAATCATAAAACAAATCATTCAAGCATCAAGTAAAAATCGCAATCACGTAAAAATAAATATATTGTACAAGAAAATTTTGGATTCGAGAAATTGTATTCTCATTATCTTCTCTTTTTCATATTTTGGTACAGCCTTATTAATTTCAACAGAACAAACAGAATTTTTGTGTACAGTTTTTTTTTGCTTCCATGTGTTTTTTCTTTGTGGAAGCTAAAATAATAGTATAAATAATTTAATTGATATACTAGACTTATTAATACGTATGAATAAATTTAGATTTATTCATTATATTTATTCATTACCAACAAATTTATCAAATTGAACTGGATATTCATTCGAATCATCGGCAGACGATATTTCAGTATCATTGCTATTAGAAATAACTTGTAACTTTCCAGTGTTACGTCCAAGCTCCGCGCGGATGCTGAGCTCAGGGGGTGAACGTAACAAGGAACCGAATTGTTAGATCGATTTGATCGTGTCCAGGCTCCGAACCGCAAGGGAGCCGTGGGGAAGGATCGACGCAAATCGGAAAATCATATAGATGATATAGTAAAATGCTCGGTAATATAGAAGCACTGAAAGTAAGCCTCAAGATAAGAAATAAAACACTAGCGTTCGAAATTGATATAGGATCACCGATCTCTGCAATATTAAAGAGATTTCGATAAGTTTAAGTCGTTTGGAAATGCGATAATGAAGAAAACTACGCGTAATTTTAGAACATACACCGGAGATCCAATAATCCCTCTCGATGCTTTAAAGGTTAAGATAGGATTTCAGAATAAAAAACGGGAACTTGAATTATTTGTTTTACCAGGTAAAAGTGCACCGATTGTAGGTCGAAATTGGCTTCAAGCCCTGGACATTGTTCAATTCAATAAATTGGTAAAGAAATTATCAGTTAAAGCAGTGAGTGAAGAGCCTAACGACATTTGTAACAAATTCGAGTCACTTTTTTCTAGGAAACTGGGGCATTATACAATACCAAAAAAAAAATTTAAGTTGCATCTGAAAGAGGATGCCAGTCCAGTGTTTTGCCAAGGCTAGTGCCTTTCGCGTTAAGAGAGAAAATCGACAAAGAGATTGATCGTTTAATAGGAGAAGGGGTTCTGGAAGCGGTTCAAAATAGTGAGTAGGCAACGCCTATTGTACCAGTTTCAAAATAGAACGGTTAAATACGTTTATGGGCAGATTATAAGGTGACACTAAACCCACACTTACAAGTGGATAAGTATCCGATTCTGAGAGTGTCAGATTTATTCACAAAATTAGGTGGAAGTATGATATTTACAAAATTAGATTCAGCTCAGGCCTATCAGCAGGTAGAGTTAGATGAGGAATCAAAGTCGTTAATCACGATAACAACTCATAAGGATATGTTTAGAAGTATGGTAATCGGTTGACTTTCGGAATAGCATCAGCGCCTGGGTGTTTCAGCGCGAAATGGAAAAGATCTTGTGCACCGATTGTAGGTCGAAATTGGCTTCAAGCCCTGGACATTGTTCAATTCAATAAATTGGTAAAGAAGTTATCAGTTAAAGCAGTGAGTGAAAAGCCTAATGACATTTGTAAAAAATTCGAGTGCGTCCGACAGGAACTACGAGGAAAGAGTATGATCAAAATGTAACGAGAGTATTACAGAGATTACAAGATTGTGGATTAACCTTAAGTAGAAATAAATGTGCATTTGCGCAAAACAGTATTGAATTTTTAGGATTTGAGTTAAGTGCCAAGGGCATTCGAGTTCAAGCAGGAAAGTTAATGCAGTCTTGAATATTAAAAAACCCGAGAACATAACAGAGCTCAAATCATTTTTGGATATGATTAATTATTATTCCAAATTTATTAAAAATTATGCAGACATGGCCCGCTGTACAAGCTTCTTACGAAAAATAGGAAATGGGGTTGGACAAAGAAGCAAGACTTAGCTTTAAAAGGACTAAAGAGCACCTAGCATCGCGGGAGATTTTAATATACTATGATACTGGGAGATCACTTAAAATTACGTATGATGCATCTCCTATAGAATTAGGGACAGTTTTGTCACATATTCTTCCGGATGGGTCGGATAGGCCAGTAGCTTTCGCCTCTAAAATATTATCAGTGGCGCAAAGAAATTATTCTTAACTTGATAGGGAAGCATTAGCTCTGGTATTTGGAGTGAAAACGTTTCACCAGTATGCATACGGTCGTAATTTCATATTAGAAACCGATCATAAACCTCTAACATACATTTTTGGGCCAAAGAAAGGAATTCCGAAGATGGCGGCTAGTCGAGCAAAGGTGGACCATATTTTTAGCAGGATATGACTTTAAAATTAAGCACATTAAGGTACAGGATAATGGCCTGCTGACAGTCTATCGAAAATTTGAAAAAAGAGAGGATACTAACAAATCAGTTGAGATGAAAGAGACGAAAGAACATACTTAAAAGTATTAGAACGTAGAACGTTAGTTCTACGTATAAGTATTATATAATAAGTATTATATAGTAGAACGTATTTAAAAGTAATCGGGAAAGAGGTGCAAAGTGTAGATAGTAAAGTCGTTCGTAGGGAAACTAGTAAAGATGAAATTTTGAGGAGCATTCAAGATTTTGTAATGCGGGGTTGGCCGGATAAAGTAGACGATTGTCCGAAACCATTCCATAGTCGTCGTTTAGAATTAACATTGAAAGAAGATTGCGTAATGTGTAATACCGCATTACTATTCCACAGTCTTTGAGAGCTGACTTACTAGAAGAGCTCCACGGAGCTCATCTCGGGATGGTTAAAATAAAGGGGACTGAGCGTTAGCTCAGTCTTATTTTTGATGGCCTGGTTTAGATAAGGACATCAAAGAGATAACAAAGACATGTAAAGGTTGTGTCAACTTTCCTGCTTAGAAAGCGCGGACGATCCCCCAAAGGTTTCGTTACATATATGGAAGTGGTCTCAGGGCCCAAATCATCGCATACATCTAGATTTTTGCGGACCGATTAGCGGTTATATGTATCTTGGATAACCGATGCGTACTCGAAATGGATTGATATTAAGAAAATGTGCGATATTTCTTCGAAATCTACAATTAGAGCTTTAAAAGAGTATATAAGCATATGGAGGCTGTCACATCAAATCGTTTCTGATAATAGGCCGGCATTTGCGAGCGAGCAGTTTCAAGAATTTGTATTGCGAAATGCTATTAAGTATACGAAAACCGTACCGTATTATCCTGCGTCAAACGCGGCGGCTGAGAACGCCGTACACTTTAAAAAAAAAGTTTAAAGTATTATTTAAGGATAATACAAGACAGGGTACCTTATGTAAATAATTATGTTATTATCGCTCGACACCATATTGTACGACGGAAAAGACACCAGCCGAATTGCATTTAAACAGACGTTTGAGAACGAGACTGGATGTTATTAAACCCGAAGTAGAGTTGAGCAGAAGCAAAGTAATCAACAACGTTTTTTTAAGAGCAACCGTGCAGTTACTTTTGGAGTTAACGACTCCGTGATGGCTAAAGATTATAGGATAAAGTTGTGGAGACAAGCAGCAATTGTTGAGCAAACTAGTCCGATTACTTATAATGTTAGAATGGATGACGGACGTATCTGGAGACGTCACACTGATCAACTGCGGGCATGTAATTTGCGTTTACCCGAATTTTGTATGATCGAGGACTCGGAACTACCGAAAGACGGTATTTCGCCAGATAAAAATATTTCTGTAACCTCTAACGTAAGAGATAACGGTGATAAGGATGGGGCATTATCGACTAATTATAATGTTAGCGACTACAAGATCACTGCGAACGGTGATATGAGCGCGTGCCGCCCGGGCGAAACAACTTCGACGAAACCTTTGGGAACCCTAAGTACCCGCACTGAAGTCGGGAGGCACTCAAGCCAAGTCCCGAAGCATCGGAAAATCTTAAACTTATAAGTGGATTTGTATTTTCTTTTTGTTTTGGTTTTTTTTAAATTAAGTGTAGAGGAATTTGTAGTGTTATTTGCTATCACTAGATGTAGGAAGCGCTGCTAGAGTATTTTCTTTTCTTCCCGAGCGGCGCTGTTGTGAGATGGCGTGATAAGCGTAAGCGAAGCGGGAACAAACTCCCGCCCATTGTTGTAATGGCGGTGCCAAGGATACCGTGCAGATTTTATATAGCAAATATAAGAAGCGTAAAAAGACTGCCTATTTTAATTGCTGCGGTGACCTTTCCTCAGTGTGCAAACATTGCACATACGAATATACGATGGATGTTCATAGTATGTTCTTTATAAGTATATACATTCATATATATTCATATTATGTCCAGTATGCTGTATGTATAAAAAATTGGCTAACTTAGTCCAAGTTTGTTTAAAAGATACCAGAGGTAGAGTAAGAATAGGTAATCAAATATCGGAAACTTTTAATATTCATAGCGGATTAAAGCAGGGGGATGCATTGTCACCTCTTCTGTTTAATCTAGTATTGGAATATGCTATTAAAGAATGCAGAAGAGTAATGATGGTTTGCAGTTGAACGGTACAACACAAATATTAACATATGCGGACGATATTGCTTTGTTGGGGGATAATAAAGAAACACTAATAAATAACGCTAAAATTCTATTAGGTAAAACGAAAGAACTGGGGCTGCAAATAAACGTTGAAAAAATTAAATATATGGTCACTGATAGAATTCAGAATATTCATAATAACGGAAACCTGGTCGTCTGTGATAAAATTTTTGAACGGGTTAGCAATTTTAAGTATTTAGGATCGATTTTAAACCAAACTAATGAAATAAGAGAAGAGCTCAAGAGAAGAATTAATTTGGGGAATGCGTGCTTCTATTCGGTTAAGAAACTACTCGGTTCGCGGATATTGTCTAGGCGCTTAAAAATTAGAATTTACAGAACGATTATTTTACCGGTAGTCCTTTATGGCAGCGAAGCGTGGTCACTTACATTACAAGACGAGAAAAGATTTAGGGCTTTCGAAAATAAAGTACTTCGAAAAATCATCGGTGCAAAACGCGATGAGGAAACGGGCGAAAGGAGAAAATTACACAACAGAATTACATCAATTATATAATAGTCCGGATATTATTAATGTCATAAAATCGCGTCGATTAAGATGGGCAGGTCACGCGGCGCGTATGGATGAGGATCGAATAGGAAGGAAGGATACTGCATATAAAATACTAATTGGTAAACCGAATGGGAAAAGACCATTGGGTAGACCAAGACGTAGATGGGAAGATAATATTAGAATGGACTTTAACGAAATGGGGTACGTCACAAATGGAGGGATCTTGCTCAGGGACGGGAACAGTGGCGATTTGGTATTTGCGGTAATGAGTTTTCGAGTTCCTAACACCTAATAATATAATAATAATAATGCTGTATGTATATTCTGGATCAATAGCGGATATCCGTTGAACTTCTTGTGCTATCTGAGCTATTACGCAATTTAATTACAATCATCCCGGAAAAGATTTACAAAAAATATAGATTGAAACTATATAAATTGAAACAAGATCTTATAAATTATTAGTTTTTCATATATATTCGTAATTGGACGTAGAGGGGCGTTGTTTCTTTGAAAAACCTAGAAATGCTCTACACTCAAACAACGCCACTCTATTAATACCACGTTCCATTACAAATATCTACGAAAAAATAAGAATTTCTAAGCCACAAACCTCACTCTACAAATATCTACGAAAAATTAAAAATTTCTAAAATTGTCTCAATCTATGTAGCTTTTCTGTACTTTTTTGTAAAAATTTTTTTCCGTCAGGAATGTAAATAACATGTAAAGTAAAAATTACATAGATATTAATGAGCTACTACAAAATAGTACATTGAACCAAAACTGTACGTAATTACAATAAAATATTCATTGAATTATGAAAAAAAGAATGAAAATTGATCCAATGAATTCTAAAATGATTTAGATCATAAAACTAGTACTAGAATTCATTGCAAAAATGAATACATAGTTATATAAATAAATCCAGTTATTGCATCAATGAAATAACTATATTAAGTTGAACATTGCTTTACGATTATTCATTGATCAAAAATAACCAAAATTATTTTCAGTGTACTCAAAATAATATTACCCTATTCAATGAAACAAAATTTGGAAGAATAACAAAGTAATTTGGCAGATAACAAAGTAAGAAGATCTATAATTGATAATCAAAGATTCTGCGAAGAAAAAATAGTGTTATCTATAAAATAGTTCTCTACTAAGAAGTTATTTCCAATTTAAAATACTGTTGTCATTAGCTAAAATAATGGTAAAAATAATAAATAATAATAAGGCTCTGTAAATATAAAACAATATATGCAAAAGAAAAGCAAAGAGTCAGCAATGTAATAACAAACTTTATGTTTTGTGACGAGTAGCTGGTGTCACCTTGTCTGGAAGGCTCGC
>NW_017305852.1:535466-536236 GCF_001594115.1 Trachymyrmex septentrionalis | reverse complement strand
ATCTTTATGAAAGAAAAGAGTCGCGTGAGTCCGCCGGACGTAACAATGTTGTATGCTCTCTTATTGGTGGAATATGTAACATCAACCAATAGTAGAACATTATTCAACTCAAATAGGAGCAAATTCGCTCGGGTCGAAAACGGTATAAGATAATTGAATAAAAAGTTACTAGTTAATAATAATAAAAGTAATAGTTAATAATAATTAAATACAATCACGGAGTAATAAGGAGACTAAACTTTAGTTATGAAAATGGGCTCAAAACACGGTGTCGGAAAACTTATGGAAAATCGAATCGATTAAAGTCACTAGATTAACAAAGTACCGCGAACTGCCGCCATTTTGGCACCATGACGCGCGGTTATTCAAACTTCAGTCACAAACTTTTGCTGCGGTTTTTGCAATTTTCAACATAGCAACCGGGCATTTTTGATAATAACAGAATCAAATTCTTCTTCTTCTTCCAGATTCTTGTATAGATTTCCAACCTTTTAACAGAATCATGTTAGAATAGCACTTCGACGTCATTTTGACTCCAAATGCTAATTCAGTAAATTTTCTTATCGCGATACCACAGTATATACAGTAGCGCAACCCTCTATCGGCCTTTGATGTTAGTGTTGGCCAAAATGGAGTACGCATGCGTGAAAGTAAGTTGTCTCTTTACCTCGTTTTGTTATTGCTCTCTCTCTCTCTCCCCCTCTCCCTCTCCCTCTCTCCCTGCCTCCCTCCCTCCCTCTCTCTCTCCCCCCTCTCCCTCTCCCTCTCTC
>NW_017305852.1:530095-535278 GCF_001594115.1 Trachymyrmex septentrionalis | reverse complement strand
CCCCCCCTCCCCCCTCTCTCTCTCTCTCTCTCTCTCTCTCTCTCTCTATTTGAATAAGTGTTTCAATGTTCAAACTTTAAATACAAAGCGCCTTAAGTTCCGAGTGTTAAGATGTTGAACTAACATTCATTTAAATTAAATCAATTATTCAGAAATAAAGTAAAATAAAGTAAAGGTCTCGGTAGTCTAAAGGCTTAGGACGCTCGCACGGAATGCAAGAGATCCGGGTTCGACTCCTGGCCGAGGCAATATTTTTCGCAATAAGTTAATTACAATTTTTAAGATTTGAGAAAAATTTGGGGGGATTATCAGAATGATTGTGTGAATCCGATAATTTATCGGCTCTCAATTTATTTCTGAATAATTAATTTAATTTAAATGAATGTTAGTTCAACATCTTAACACTCGGAATTTAAGGCGCTTTGTATTTAAAGTTTGAATATTTAAAACAAGTTCCATTTTCCAATCATAATGTTTCAATGTTTCTATTTAAACATTTGTCTTTCAAGCATACATGATTCAGAGTAGAAATTTAAAGTATTACGTATATTGTCTATTTGATAAAATGTTGTGTGAGAAATCTTGAGAGATTGGTCTAATTTTTGTGAAAAAGTGATAAAGTGAAAAAGTGAACAAAAGTAACATAGAAAACTGAGAAAAAAGATTTCTTTTTATTTATTGTATTTGAAACTTATTTTTTGAGCATATATGTATATAAATTTCTTTTATATCAGCTTTTTCATAATATTTTCACAGATATATGATTACATAATATTTTTTTATACAAATATACATTTTTAAGTTAATTTAATATTTTTCCTAATTTTTCTATATTTTTTCTTATTTTTCAATATATTTACAATTTATTTTTACTAATTTTCATAAAGTTTAAATTATTTCATTGCAATATCAGGTTTATTCGCGTCGCATGCTCTAATATGCATCAATATGTTCTGGTATAATAGTACTTACTCACTTCACAAATTCGTTGGATTGCGATGCGAATAAATCTAGTGAATAGACACAGATTATACAATACCGCGACTGACATTGACTTAACTAATAAGTCTACCTCTTGGCTTACGGTGCGTTTCATTTCTCTTCATACGGAGAAACTTAGATCTTTGAATAAAAGCAAAAGTGATATTAGGGTGGCCTTCCGCAGCCCCAACAAAAGGACAAATACATAAGAGTCCAGAAGGATTCTTGTCCCAGCACATCGAAAAGCAACGTTGTTTATAAAATTTTATGTAATGATTGTGACGCTTCTTACGTTGGACAGACGGGCAGGCAATTAAAAACCAGGATTGCCGAACATCGTAATCATATTAGACATAAAGCTTCTGCCCGCTCTGTCATCACCGATCATAGGTTGAGTCACAATCACGATTTTCAATGGGACAATGTTCTGATATTAGATGAGGAGCCTTCGTATAGAAAGCGTTTGATTTCGGAGATGCTACATATTAAAAAACAGAAGAACAGTCTTAATTTACAGACTGACACCGAGGGTCTTAATAAGGCATATCTGCCGATTATAAACAAAGTCTGACTTTCGATCCTGTCGACCCGTCTCCTCTCTCAGTGCGTCGCGTGCCGTTTTAGCGAGCGGTCGGTGTCACGTGCGATGTTGACATGTCTGACTTCGATGATTACATCCCTATCATTGTCATGGGTTTTCACACCTGTCATGCATTGCGGCGGTTCTCATTTCCTGTTCGGATGCGTTGGTGAGTGAGCACTTGGCTTCTTATCTGCGGCGTGTTTAGTTTTTAAGTTTTTTAGTTTACTTGTTTTTTATGAGTTCCTTTCCTTTTCCGTTTTTCAGTCAGCACTTGACTATGTTTCTTAACATCGGTTTGATTGTCCCATCGCATATACAACATTAAGCTACGTCGACATCCATCACAATTGCTGATTTCCGCGCGTTAAAAATGTTGCGTCACTGAATGTTATCGATTTATTATTTTTTTGTTGTAATCTTTTATGTCTTTTCGAATTATATTCTTTTTACATCTGAGGAGGGCTCAATCCAGCAGCCGAAACGTGTTTGTTTTATATTTTAATATACGCCGTTTTACTTTTTATTTTATGTATCTATGACTATTATCTTTAATTAAATATATTATGCGACGACTCTTTTTCGCCATTTATTTTGTTTATTTTGTTTAAATCTAATGAGTTTTGCAAGGAATTTTGACAGAGTGATAAAAAGGATGAAAAGAAAAAGAAATTTAAATGGTAACCGACGTAACGCTAGGTAACTTACTTATTTCACGCATGCGCACTCCATTTTGGCCAACACTAACATCAAAGGCCGATAGAGGGTTGCGCTACTGTATATACTGTGGCAGTACTTTGTTAATCTAGTGACTTTAGGGCCGATGATTTTAATGCCATCACGCCTTGTGAGAAAAGTTGGAAGTATGACTCACGTGGTCATAACTCACACGTAAATACATATGTGTGTGCAGTCATAAATTATTAATAAATTATTGTTTTTTAACTTACCGACATCAAAAAACTTTGAAATTAAAAAGAATAAAAACGGGTCTTGAATGACAACTTTCCTTCTCAAAATATATTCTACGCATGAAAATACACAAATGTACAGTATTACAGGAAAATAGGAGGAAAAATATTTATCAAATCCTCTAAGTTGACAGTTTTCTCCAACAGGATCATTCGAACTTCTTCTGTCATACAGCAATTTCCGACACCATGTTTCGAGCACTTTTTTTGTGACCAGCCATTTGAGTTTAGTCTTCTTAGGCACAGTCACAGACAAGATTCTATTAAAGACCGACATCCTTACGGGAATTCACGTCTTTGTGAATATTGAATTAAGAGTTAAAAATTGATAATATTGTACTAATCTTATGATTTATTAATAGACGTATTTATGCATTTAAAACTCAATAATACTCGATTTTTCTTTAAAATTGTGATTTCAGTGTTATCGTCAAAGTTTAATTATCAACAAAGATGATAACTGTAGAGAAAAATTTGTGATTTTTCTGCAATATACAGGATATTATAGCTTTACAATGCATATTTATTTATGGAACATTTATGTAATAAAAAATCATGAATTTAATAATGTATGAGCCAAATACAATATTTATAATATAAACAAATATAATAAAAGCAAATTTATATCAATTGTCGATAATGTCAGCGTTCTTTAATTACCTCCGAGCTCTTGGAGCCCTTTTTATACCGCCGAAAATTTGTCCAGGATTGATGGTCTTTAATGATATCTCGTCAGTGGCACAGTAAATATATACAGTAGTGCAACTCTCTGTTGGCATCTTTGATGTTAGCCAAAATGGAGTGCGCATGCGTGAAAGTAAGTTACCTAGCGTTGCCATGATTACCACCTAACTTCTTTCTCTTTTCATCCTTTTTTCACTCTATTAAAATTTCTTGCAAAACTCACTAGATTTACTCGCATCGCAATCCGACGAATTCGTTGAAGTGAGTAAGTGCTATTGTAGGAACATATTAGATTATATGGAAACATGCGACGCGAATAAATCTAATATTGCAATGAAATAATTTAAACTTTATGAAAATTAATAAAAATAAATTGAAAATATATTGAAAAATAAAGAAATAATACAAAAAAATTAGGAAAGATATTAAATTAACTAAAAAATGTATATTTGTATAAAGAAATATTATGTAAGTATATACGAGGTCTGTTCAAAAAGTATCGCGAATTTTGTGTTTTTTCAAAAATTTTTTATTTATTCATGAATATCTATTTTGTCCCCTTCAAAGTAATCCCCATCAGATATTATACACTTGTGCCAACGTTTTTTCCAATCCTCGAAGCACTTCAAAAAATTATTTTTTGTGATCTTGTTCAGCTCCTCCTTCGATGCCGTCTTTATCTCCTCAATCGTAGCGTAGCGTCGTCCTTTCATGGGCCTCTTCAGTTTCGGGAACAAGAAAAAGTCACAGGGGGCCAGATCTGGGGAATACGGTGGCTGCGGCATCATTAGTGTGTTGTTTTTGGTCAAAAATTCGCGCACAAGCAACGATGTGTGAGCAGGGGCGTTATCATGGTGCAAAAGCCAATTTTTGTTCTTCCACAAATCCGGGCGTTTCTGGCGGATTGCTTCGCGCAAATTGCGCATAACTTGCAGGTAATATTCCTTATTGACCGTTCCGATTGGCCAATACTATTTTCTTCACTTCATCAATGTTTTCGTCTGTTGTTGACGTGCTCGGGCGTCCGGCACGCTCTTCGTCGTTCACATCTTCTCGGCCCTCTGAGAACATTTTGTACCACCGATAAACGTTGCTTCGGTCCAAGGTAGCTTCACCATATGCCACAGTCAACATTCGGAATGCGTCCGCGCACTTAATTTTGTTTTTCACACAAAATTTGATACAGATTCTTTGATCCATTTTTTGGAATAGGCAAAAATCGAAGACGAGCCAAAACACGTGCAAGCAAAGCAGCTGTCAAAAATTAACTGAACATTCAAAATGGCCGAACTTGTCGGCATAAGTGAGAGACATGAGTACCAACATAACGCCACAAAAAATAGAAAATCGAATATACGTAACCCGCGGAAATTCAAAATTCGCGATACTTTTTGAACAGACCTCGTATATCACTAATATCTCTACATTTGATCATAAAAAACATATCTCATTTTATTAAACGTAGAAAAAAGTAAGCCTTAGACGTAGGAAACAATACTATTACATACCAGGTGTACAAGTATGAAATGCGGATTTTTTTTTTCAAAAAAAAAACACTTCGGAAGAATGATAAAAAGAGCTTTATTCAAAGTATGCTTCATTGCTAGTTACACATTTTTCCCATCTTTCGGGCAATTTCTGGATACCACGCCAGTAAAAATCTTCCCCCTTTGCCGCGAACCATTCATCGAGCCATTTTTTCACATCTTCGTACGAACCAAAGCGCTGCTCAGCAAGTGCGTAACCCATCGATGCAAACAAGTGGTAATCGGAAGGAGCCAAGTCTGGTGAATAAGCCGCATGGGGTAGAACTTCCCAGCTGAGTGCTTCCAACGTGTCGCGAACCGGTTTTGCCGTATGTGATGGAGCATTGTCATGAAGAAAAATGACTTTGTGTTGTCTCTTTTGGTATTCTGGTCTTTTTTCAAGCAGCGAACGGTTCAAATCGATCAATTGTTGTTGATAGC
>NW_017305852.1:529033-529874 GCF_001594115.1 Trachymyrmex septentrionalis | reverse complement strand
ACTTTTAAAACGCCGAAATCATCGTTCACACGTATCTTGCGATGGAGCATGTTCACCATAAGCTTCTCGAAGTAATCGGTATGATTCAGCAGCAGTTTTCTTCAAATGAAAACAAAAAATTAATGCTGTCCGCGAATGCTCTTTGTTTGGTATAAATTTCGACATATCGAACACAGCAACACAACACTATGCAAACACTTTTTCAATTTATCACTCGTGCGCGTCTGACACTTGTTGATGGCACTTCAAAATGGCATAACAGTCAAATCTTTATACCACACACTGCATTGATGCGCCATCCGTTTTCTCAAATCCGCATTTCATACTTGTACACCTAGTATACATATACGTTTATACGAATATATGTATTATAAAGGAAGGGAAAAAGAAATATATAATAAATACGTTAACATATTTTTATTTAAAAAATTCTTTTGCAACCACCAGTTATATATTTTTAATACATTTTGTAAATCGCAATTCTTAACATGTTGTCCACATCGCATAGTAAAAGGTGTCTCAAAATGACCTGACATTTTAATTTATTAATAAAACATATTATTTATTTGAAAAGTACACATGTTTTTAGTTTAATATAAAGTACAAACATGGAGGTTATATGTGGAACACAATATCCGATAAATGGCCGCCTTGACTCTGTTTGCAAACGTTCATTCTTTTGACAAAATTTTCAATGACATTTTGGCATAATTGCGGACTAATTTCATTAATGGTACGTCCAATTTCTTCCTTCAACTCCGGAATGGTCTGTGGATCATTGGCATACACTTTTCCTTTCAGAAAACCCTAAAGAGAGAAGTCCAATGGCGTCAAATCGCAC
>NW_017305852.1:519566-528414 GCF_001594115.1 Trachymyrmex septentrionalis | reverse complement strand
GTAAATGCAGATCTTTCGTCAAAATTCGCTGCACAGAGGATCTTGAAATGTCCAATTGCTGAGCACGATGGCGAATCGAGGTGGAAGGACTTTCGTCAACACTCGCACTCACTGTGGCTATGTTTTCATTCAACCGACCAGTACGAGAACGGCCACTGCTTTTCGCGGTTAAAAGTGAGCCACTAACCTCAAATTTTTCTATTAAATTCACCACATTGCGAGATGGTGCGTTATGATGACCAAAAGACGTGCGGACTTTTCGAACCGTCTCTGCAAAATGTTCACCATATTTGTAGTGGATTTTCACAATTTCTATGCGTTGCTCGATCGTGTAATTCTTCATGACTAAACCTCAATACTTCCTGATGCCAGTTGTTAAAGGTTAGTACGTTACGTTCGCTGCAAAAAAAATGGTGCTCAATTTAAAATGTCAGATCATTTTGAGACACCCTTTATTAGTAACATCCAGATTAGTTAAAGATTCCATGTCTTCGTAAATCCAAGGTGTCGATGTACATACGTTCTCGCTCATCGTCGAGAAGCAAATTCCACAGTCACGTTTGTTTCTCGCGTCCCATAACGTGCACGATAGCATCATCTTCAAATACAGCTGCCGTGATCAGACGTTTCGCCTCGTTGTACGGAACCATCCCGTCCTCCCATCGCAATCCATGATGCTAAGCTCAAGCTAGGAAGCGCAAGATCTGTCGAATCTTGTCAAAAATTTCCATGGTACGGGACTCGTAAAAATATAATGCGTGAGAACGATCCCCTGTTTCAGCACCGCCACTTCCTTCACGATAAATTTCTTGTTAACGATGAATCCTTGCAGATCCACGAACGTTGGCATAGACATGTTGTCGAAAATACTGCGATCAATTGCGGCGTATCGTAGATTTTATATCGTATCGGAGGTACACTTAGGTGATTTTGCGCACAACGTTGGTCAACGGATTATACTGAACCACACGATCGTGTATGATGAGACAATAGGCTGTTGTATTTGCAGGCACGTTCTCCTTACATTCAAAGTCTAATCGCATGTTCAGTGCCACTCTTGATCGATTCGTTCTGTCGAGAGCAATCGATGATCACGAACGGGCCATTACGTAAAAAAGTTGTAAAGGTGAGACTCGGCTTGAGATACTCGTATCCATAATAACCCTTGCAGAAACGCGCGTAAAAGTCGTACAGAATCGCACATCTGTTTTTATCAAAATCTAGATTCAAATCATCGTACGGATAACATTCCGTATTCAGATAGAGTTTAGCATTGGTTAATTTGCAGTGATCGAATCGACTTGCATCCTCAGACATAATATTTTTTCGACCTGTTTGCATAGCGAAAATGACGTAGCGCGGCTTTTCGAGCTGACTAGCCATCTTGATGGCCCACGAATGCTTGGTTGTGCTCTGCAAGAGCGGAAACTAGTACAGATCTCAAGAGCGAAAAGCCATGCTCAGATATCGTCCGCTTTCCAAAGCGCGCAGCATCGACAGCTTATTTATCTCGCTCAATAACACGTGCGGCATTCGCCATTGTACTTCGAATAATTCGAGCGTCGGCTCTATCATCGAATCTCCTATCAGACAATTGTTGTCGTTGCGCGCTCGTATTAAAATCAATTCGTGACGAGCGTTGATCACCACACGTCTGTAATCTTCGCAAAATCCCAGCAGTACGTAGAGCGATACACAGAAATTAAAGTATCCGGCTGCAGTAGTCTGCGCATCCCAGCCGGCATTCCTCAGAATCACGCTTCTGTCGGATGACACTGTTACATAGTTTTTGATCGTGCTAGTTATGCCCACGTTTCTGTTACAATCAATCTCTATACTGTTGAGTTCATATCGAATCTCATCGAATATAAACGCGACGCAATTATTTCCCAATGACACGTTAACACCCTGAACCACTTTGTTCTTCGTCAGTTTTCCCTCGATGTATAGAAAGCTTTCGTACGGCAGTGTGTACAGATCTTGTTGCTGTATGGGTATTCTTATCTCGTCGCTGTGTTGGCGAACGTTGTGTTGGCAAACGGATTGTACGTGTGAGTCTCAATCTTGACGATGCGATCGTCGAAGATTGACTCGTCTTTAATGTTTAGGATATCAGTCATCTCAAATGTTACGCACCGCAAATCCCAAAGACTTTAAAAATGTAACGTTCGACGCGCTGAGCTTCTTCTTCTTCTTCCTAATGCAATTGGATGAGCGAGTGTTATCGAGCTGTGACGTCGTCGGCCTTGTAAAGAATACGTTATCTCTCTGCGTGCGCTCCGTTCCGTTCAGCACGAGCATCTCACGTTATCACTGTTTACGTCGTACGTGCAATCTAACAGTGACCTCTTCGAAAATCGAGCAATCGTCCGTTCTGGTCGACGACGCGTATCGTTAGATCCATAATGCTCCATGCGCAGAAGCTCTGATCGTACGTCTGATAGGACGTACGATTGTACTCTATCGTCGTAGCAACGTTCCCGAAATACACCGCACCAGTTCCTTCGGAGATCCAAGATTACCGAAACTGTCAAAGTATACGACGCGGTTGTTCCTCTTCGTGTACTACCTAGTGAGTACCAGGCCCCGTCGCATCATCCAGATTTAAGCGATACCGTTTTCGTTTCGACGCGCACCGCTCGTCGGTAACGCATTACGCATAAAAACACCTCTAAAGTATGCGCATACGTCTCGCGAGCTCGTTTAATTGCACATTGGTAGTTGCGCTAGACGGCATTTTTATCGTTTTTTTGGTTTTTTTTTTTTTCTTTGCAGCTACACCCTGTCCATGTTTGTACGGGCCGAGATACAGTCCACGTCCGTATTTGTACGGAGCGAGATACAGTCCGCGGCTCTGTTCCATCGCGTCGTGACGTTGCAGCTCTTCGAGCTGACGTCGCGCGGCTTTGTTGTCGTTTACCGCTTTCGCCACGCTGGCTGCTCCGCCGATCAAGGACCCGAGCGCGCCCAACATTGGCAGAAACGGTAACGCACCTCGTTTCACTGTTGGAAGTATCCGCTTTTTCGTCGTCTTTTTCTTCGTCGTCGTCGTCTTCTTCTTCGGTTTCATGCCCATGCCGATCTTGGTCTTGGCTTTCATCGCTGCCCAGACGGCAACAGCGGCGGCTCTCTCACCCAGAGCCGAATCACTCGCGGTAATGCGTGCCTTCTCGGCTAGTATATTATCTGCCGCGTGTGTATCGGTGAGATCGTTGCTGTGCGAATACGCAATGGCGTATTCCCGACACGCCGCGTCCAGCGGATTTATGCCCGCGTCACCTCTGGCTAATCGCTTCGTAAGTCGAGTGCCTGGGCCGCAAAACTGGTAGCCCGGAATGTAACTCAAAAGGAAGCGCGTTTACCGCTCGATTCAATAGACTACCGCCCGACGCTGACATTCGTTACAGTCCTTTATCTTAGGTGCGGGACCGTCGATGTGCGTTCGCTGCCACGGCTGATTGTAGTGCTCGTCGCACCGACAATAGGTTCGAACCTCTGAATCTGCTTTCACGTATTCCGGAAGCTGGTCCCAGACGTGTTCGATGTAATCGCCGTACACGCGTAAGAGTACGACCTTCGGTATATATTGCAATTGCTCGGCGCTCAAGTTTCGAATATCGGAAGGATGACTCAGCGCGAGATACATTTTGCTACTGCGCGATTCGCGGAATTCGCACGTATTTAAATAGTCGTTCGAGAGCGCACAGCCTGTAGTGTGAGCATAAAATTCGTGCTGCAACCACTGACGATACGCGTCACGAACTGTGACGCGAAATCGCGAATGATGGGAGGTAGCGCGGAGAAGCGCAAGCACGGCGAAATGCTGCCGACTACTATACGCGCGATCATTTGCGGCCCGTCGAATTGCGGTAAAACCAACGTTCTCATAAGCTTACTCGAAAGCCCGAACAGTGTACATTTCGAGAACGTGTACGTCTATTCGAAATCGATTGCGACAGCCAAAGTATCGATATCTCGAAAATTTGTCTATCGATGAAATCGGCTACTTTACGTTCTTCAACAATAGCGACGTCGTTCCACCGAGTGAGGCGCGTTCAAATTCTATTTTTATTTTTGATGACGTGGCATGCGACAAGCAGGATGCGTGAGAGAATACTTTTCGATGGGTCGCCATGCGAACGTTAACTGCTTCTATCTCTGTCAGACGTACACGAGGATACCTAAACATCTGATACGCGACAACGCTTCTGATCCTGTTCAAACAGTACCAACTTGAAACACGTTTACAACGATCATATATAATAAATACCGACATGTCGTACAACAAATTTTGCGCGTTGTGCCACGTCTGTTGGCAACAAAAATATGGATTCGTATTGATAGACAAAGACAGTGCGCTCGCAAATGGGCGATACAGAAAAGGATTTAACGAGTTCGCGATACCGTAACGCAACCAATCGTTGTCGATACTTAGTCACAGACGAACATGGCAGATGTGCGCGTGCGTGAAAAAATCGCGAGAGCGATCGAGAAGACGAGCGAGTCGATCCGCAAGAAACATCGCACTCTGAAGACCGATAGAATCGAGGAGAACATCGCGTTGAACAGACATTTTAAGCCTTTTATCGAGCCGCTGCGACTTTTCGCTAACAGTCCCGGCGTGCACGCGAAAAGAGAGAGTGCGCGACGAAGATACAGCGTCTGCCCATAAACGCGAGAGGAATGAGCAAGAGGAAGAGAAGAAGCGAGTGAGATGTTCGAGCGTTCCACGACTCTGCATAAATCCAATGATCGATCGCACAATGATGTACAACCAATAACCTCCACCCCGCGTGCCAAAATCGTATCAACGATAGAGTCGTTGGAGAACATTTTCGAAACGACGGAAGACTCGCTAGTGACGAAGGTTCAAAATCAGCTGCAAACGTCGGAAAGTCGAGAGGCATTACGAACTGGTTTGGGCCCGCTGGGTCAAAAGTACGTCGAGACCGTCCTGAGGGGAGCGCGAGATAAAGAGAGCGGTATAGATCGCGTGTACGGCGTTTACCTATACAAGGATGGGCTGATGTTTGGCAATAAACGTTTCGACGTGGATGACGCGGACAACATAATTATCGACAGCGTACAATACGCCGATACACCAGGTCTTTACGAGTTGATTTTCAAGAGAATTCCCGACGATGCCCTCTACACGGAAGACTATATGCACAAGTACAAGAGCATGCTGTTGGTGACGAACGCGCACAAACACAAGTATCATTTACAGGGTCGATTATTGAGCAACAGAGCATACAAGTACAAACACGTAATCGCGCCGTTGATGTCGATCACACCCAAGAAACAGAAGAAATCTGGAAAGGGATTACCTCACACAATGACATTGAACGACAACGCGATCGATTACGTGCACTGGGATGATCCCAATGAGCTGGTGGATCGTCTATGATTGCTCGACGCTTCGCACCGAGCAGGCAACAACGCTCACAACAACGAGATGCTGTCGATCATCGAGGAACTTCGCGAAGCCGATCTTATTATAAATTAAATCGCGTATTCATAAAACGAGTCAGTTGAGTGACACCAGCGAGAAAAAATACATTAATTTCTTGTACTCTGTGTATTACACGTCGAATCATGAAAAAGAAATCCGATGAAAAGAGAGAAAAAATTAGCTCCGAGAAACGTTGGCTAGTCGAAGAATTGCACGCTCCGGCGAAAAGAAATTTTCCGCGAAAGTGTCATAGTCTGGGAGTACGACGATCTGTGGCAGGCTGATATCGTTGAAATGCGCCCGTACTCGAGTTTCAACAGAGGCTACCACTACATACTCACCGTCATTGATGTGTTGAGCAAGTACGCGTGGGCCGTTCCGCTCAAGAGCAAGGGTGGAAGCGAGACGGCTAACGCTATCGCTGAGATCGTTCGAGAGAGCGAAAGATGTCCGAAAAATTTACAAACGGATATGGGGAAAGAATTTTACAATGCAGATATACAGAATATCTTGAAAAAACACAACGTTAATCACTATTCCACGTATTCGACGTTGAAAGCGTCAGTGGTCGAGCGGTTCAATCGCACGTTCAAAAACGACATGTGGAAGATGTTTACACTCAACGGCAATTACAAGTGGGTCGACGAGCTGCCGCGTCTGGCGTCAGATTACAACGCGCGCGAGCATCGCACCATCGGCATGCGACCCGCTGACGTAACTTCTGCGATCGCCGAAAAACTCTTGGGCACAGTGTACAGTGCGATAAAGATAGCGGGTCCTGCAAAATTCAAAGTAGGCGATTCGGTACGCGTGAGCAAGTATAGGGTGCGGCAGAGAAACTTACTTTTTTTAAAAACGCGCCAAACGGCAAGGGGTGAAGGTAGGAAGCTGGGAGGGGGTGCGTCCGAAAGGATAGGTCCTCAATTTTTGTTCCCCCCACAGCCAGTCTCGATCATGCTTTGGACAAGAGAGCATCGCGCGTTTTGGCGCGGTAATGGCCGCTCCATTGTCGTTCGGCGCGCTCTCCAGATTTGACTCCATGCGACTTCTTCCTATGGGGTTATTTGAAGTCTATTGTTTACAACGATCGACCAGAGACCATAGCTCACCTGAAGACAAACATTCGGAACGCCATCGCCGAAATACCGGTGGACATGCTTCAGAGAGTGACGCAAAACTTCAGAAATCGACTCAATCAGTGCATAGACAACGGCGGCCGTCATTTGATAGATGTAATTTTCAAAAGTGCATGAAAAAAAATTTGATGAGGTGATCTGTAAGAGGAAAAAAGAATTATACCGATATCTGCAATAGTTTCGTTTTTATTAACCTTTAAAAAAAGTAAGTTTCTCTGCCGCACCCTGTACAAGACGATTTTTTAGAAGGGTTACACCAAATTGGACCACCGAGATGTTTACGATCGTTAAGGTGCAGCGTACCAATCCCGTAACTTATCTACTCGAGGACTATCGTGGAAAATCCGTCGCTGGAGCGTTCTACGAACATGAGTTGCATCGCGCTATTCATCCAGACATGTGTCTCTTGGAGGAAGTATTGCGCAGGAAGGGCGACAAAGTATACGTCAAGTGGCTGAGATTCGGTGGATCGCACAATTCATGGATACACAAAAATATTATAATGTTATTTGATAAATTTTTAATTGATGTATTTTGTATACATATAACAATATAAGAATATAAACGTGTAAAATATTTTTTATTATCATTTCCATTTTTAGAGTATAAAATACGTATATAAAATACGTATATAAATGTACGATACATGAAATGAAAAATAATAGTAATACATAATAAATGACACTACATAAAACATAATAGTAATACTTATATGTATAAAACGTAAAAAACATAATGTGTAAATTATAATGATAATAGTACATAATAGTAACAGGTATGTAGATTGTACGAGAATATTTAAAAAATGTAAAAAAACATACACGAAGTACAAATTAAGATAATACATAAAACATAATAATAGTAATACATATACGCTGTATGAAAATATTAAAAAATGTAAAATAAATGTAATATAAATGTTATCGGTGAGCCGCAGAGGAAGGACTTGTTTATTCTGGATGCCGTATACATTGATCGACACCGCGTTCAACCGTTCGAATTTCGGAATGTCTTTGAACGTTATTCGAAATTCGATATCCGCGAGATTCAGCACCGCCGTATAATGCGGATACGATGACTTTCGCTCCACATGCTTTTCAGCCGGGTACAGAGCGGCCACCGACCACGCGATGCACGCATTGCCCATACTAACATTGATCACCGCTCGTTTCGTCGCTATTTCTTACGGCACTTCGAAGTAACATCCCGCGCGCATGGTATTTAGTTTATTCACATTCACTACCATGGGATTTAGTTTATTCACATTCACTACCAAATTGAGGATTCGCGACAATGCCCACCCGCTGTCGCGTTCCTGGAACTCTTCGAGTGATGTCAACGTGGGCTCGAGATATGCTGCTCGTACCACTCTCGCAAATCGGTGTATCGGTATATTTCGCTGTTCTTTGAAATTATGCTCTTATTAGTGTTACGTCCAAGCTCCGCGCGCATGCGGAGCTGAGGGGGTGAACGTAAAAAGGAACCGAATCGTTAGACCGATTTGGTCGTGTCCGGGCTTCGGACCGCAAGGGAGCCGTGGGGAAGGACCGACGCAAATCGGGAGGCGCTTCGCTTCGTCCTGAGGCTCCTAACGAGCCGAGGGTCGAACGGAGGACGAAGTGGAAGCCTCTGCTCGTGCTCCGCTAAAGGACACACGAGTCAGACGTATTTCAAAAAAAGAGCCCAAACTGGGTCAGTGTGCCGAGAGAGGCGCACTTTAACGCCAGCTGCGCCAGTACGGCCGTATGCCCTGACTTTCGATCATGGAACTTAATCCAAGTGACCGGGGAGAGGGCAATCGCGGGAGAGCTTAATAATACGAGGAGAGGTATTATTTAAATAATGACTACCGAGGAGTTAATTTTACAATGATATAATTAAGAGAAAAAAAACTGGAGTGATACATTTCTTTGAATAAAATATAAATACAATTTTATCAGGTAAATACAATTATACAATTTTTGGTTTTCTATTCTGGATTATGTGTAAGTATTTATGGAGGTGTGAGAGTGTGTGTGTGTAAAATATTGTGGTAAAATGAAAGGGAGGAGTTGCGGAGAGACTAACGAGAGTATAAATAGGGAAGGAGGTGAATGGATTTGAGAGGAAGAAAGGGGGGAGGTGCTATTAATACTGGCTAGGATCATAGGGATTGAGGGAGAAAAGGTCGAGGGGGACAAGGGACGCTACCGGAACCGAGAACAGGCCGTCGGATCCTGCGATCCTTACGACTACCAGATCTTGGTTGGAGGGGGTAAAA
>NW_017305852.1:493746-519466 GCF_001594115.1 Trachymyrmex septentrionalis | reverse complement strand
GGATGCGGGGGGAAATCTGCAGGGGGAATCGGGGATGGATTGGAGATTGGAGAATATGAGATTTCGAGGGGTGGAGAGAGGGTTGCCAGCGGGTATTGTATGGGGGGAGTCGGTTCCGAGACTGTTGGTTGACTTTGGTGGTGGAAAATCCGGGCGCGGGCGGCGAGTCGGCGCGATCGGGTGGTTCTCGTCAGGCAGTGGCGACGAGGGGCGAATGGACGGCGTGAACGCACTAAAAAAATTTTATCTTTAACGTGGGTCCCCAAAGAAAAGAAAAGGGGGAAAGACGGGGAGGGACCACTTGATGTAAAGTAGTTGGAAACTTACTGGCGATGCAAGATGGCCCAACCGCGGAGAGGGTGGCGTCGGATGTTACTCAGCTTCGACGGACTTCCTCGATCAGGAAACAAGCTTTTGATTTAACTTGAATCCCGATGATACAATTGATCTCACTGACTCTATCGGGAACTTTGAGTAACGCGACCAACTCACTGACTTCATCGAGAACCTTGAGTATCGCGACTAACTCACTGTCTCTATCGGGAACTTTGAGTATCGCGACCAACTCACTGACCCTATCGGTACAAGTAAAACTGCGGAACTTAAAGAAAAATCTACTATCTGATGCAAGGGTTGCGGAACCGCGATTTTTATACTAATCGCTCCAGATTACTCAAATTTGGATTGGTGGAGGTTTCGTTGGTTGGTAGTAGGATTTTCTTTTGCTCTTGAATTGGTCAAGATTTTGGGATAGGAAAGGATGTTGACAGGAATCTGTAAAGTGGAAAAGTGAAATTCTAAAATTTTATGACCTTAAGATTTATGGGGAAACGCGCATCTCGGGCGCCGAGAAGGTGCGCATGCATCGTCGCCACGGGGCCACCCAGAATCTATCCCTGAACGTCGCATGCCGTTTCTTAAATTTTGTAATTACTGATTCGCGAGAATCGTCCGCGACTTGATCGTTAATCTTGGCGTTAATCTGGCCGGTCTTACGCTTTCCATACGTATTTATTATTGATTTTTATCTCTGAGTGACATTCACGAGGAGATACCGGATTCCTTGTTTTAGTTTTTAAGATAGAGAAAAAAAAGGGAAAGAAGATAAAACTTTAGTTTTTCGACGAATTCGAGATCTCTATGAAAGAAAAGAGTCGCGTGAGTCCGCCGGACGTAACACTCCCAGCCTCAGACAAATGTTGGGGCATGCTAACGCAACATTTGCAGATCATAAATGTGGACTCTTTTCTTTCGACAGTTTTTGTGCTTAAGGAATACGTATTCAAGGTTTAACATTACCCTCTTTTTTCCCTTAAATATGCATTCCTTTGCTGAAGAAGGAGGAGAGAAATGTGCTTCAAACTTTGCCTTCCTTTTCTCTCGTCCTTCTTGCTAATATTGGTAATTGCATTTTGATGCAACGCTATAGTAGATTAGCTTATACGGTATATGTATATTTACATCTTTACTTAAACTATCATATGTCTATTTGCGCCTACGCTAGGCATAATGTGATTGTAATGTGATACGCCGCAGTTTGCGGTTTTGGAGAAGTATCCTCCTTGCTGGAAAAGAAAAGAAGCAGGAAAGAATGATAAGGTGACCTCCATAACCCATTCCTTAATTCTTTCGTGCTCCTTTGTTCTATATAGTAGTTTATTAACGCAGATAAGGCGTGAATATACAATACATATGTGTACGAATATACGGGTAATAATAGTAATAAACTAAAATAGATATTGTTTTATTTGACGACTATGCGGGGTATATGTGTAAATATATTTTCTAGAATTCTATAGTACTTCCGTTATAAAAAAAAATATATATATATATATATATATGTGTGTGTGTATATATATTTAATTTTCTTTAACGTAAGATTTCACCGCTCGAAAATTGCCGGATGAGGAATGCGCAGGGGGGGGGGGGGGTTAGTTACTCAAGTGTCACGCGGGGTTTCTTTGCGTTTGCCCCCCCAGTGTGATGGTCACTTGTACCCGACGTGAGTGCGCCCTATAGTGGGCCATAACCTTGATTTACCCTCGACCTTAACTGCGGATCTGATATTTGTCACAGGGGAGGCAGTCCGCTGGATCGCGTGCGAAGTCTTTTTAGACTTCATCGAGTGAAGATAGTGAGCTCACAGCTCATCATGTATCGGTACGTTACTGTACCTTACTTGTTATTTTGTGGATATTGCAGCATTGTTGAGGGATTAGTAATTATTGAGAATACAAGTATTTGAGTTCAGCGCGTTTCTGTACTCGAGTGTACAGACCAATACTTTTATGCGTGACTGTACTGTACTCGACTCAAGCGCGGCTCGGAAAACTTCGACTCTCATCGTAATTAACCGATATCCGTTTAAGTGATCTCTCTCTCGCAGTCTCTGCTTGAATTCCGAAATGAGAGGAGAGCACGCTCGCGGATTATAAAATTTACTTTTCAATAAATTACGTTCATTTATAAGTTTCTACTTAATTACTGGCTCAACCCATCCAACCACGCTCTGCTAACAAGAAGTCTTATCAGGTTATGGGCCCAGTTAACGGTCAACTAAACTGCGTGAGTGTTGAGCGAATCTTCGGCGAGTATCACGTGGCGCAAAACGGAAGTTGGCCATTGTTCAAGTGCTGAAAGTTAACGTGTCGGAAGCGTGCAAGTTGAAAAACTCAAATCCGCGATGTCAGTCGGCATCTCCGTAAAAAGCATAAAGCCATTCGACGGTACGAATTTCCAGGGCTGGAAAGCTCAAGTAAATGCGTTATTCGTAATGAACGACGTTCTTGATGTCGTTGATGGCACAAGAGCAGAGCCTGCCGAGGGAGAAGGACAAGCGGCCGAGGTGAAGAGAAACGTGAAAGACGATGCAACGGCGAGATTTATAATCCTGTCGAATCTCGACGAGACTCAACAAGTGTGTGTGCTCTCGTGTACTTCCGCAAAAGAAATGTGGGACAAACTATGTTTGATTCATGAACAAAAGACAGTGACAAACAAGCTGGGTCTGCTGCAGAAATTTCATGCTTATCGGATGAGCGAATCGGACACGGCGACTCAGCACGTAGCCAGGGTGACAAACATGGCGTGTCAACTTAAGGACATCGGAGAGAACGTATCGGACGCCACAATTATAGCGAAAATTCTCTCAAGCTTGACTACAAAGTTCAGTACATTGCAGGTCGCCTGGGACAGTGTGGACCCAGAACGACAGACTCTCGATAATCTACAAGAAAGGCTGATCAGAGAGGATACCAGGCTCAACGGTGACGAAGAGAAGTCGGAAGCACTGACCGCGACAGCCAAAAATCGAAGCACCAAAGAAACAAAAGGTGCTAAGAACAAAAAACCCGAAAATAAAAAGGAAACGAAGGAAGTGCAGTGCTACAAATGTCAAGAGATGGGACATATCGCGAGACAATGTCGAAACAAGCGGAAGCTACGAGATGACGGCAACAAACCTCGTGACTGCGCATTTGTAGTCGAATCAGGTAAAAGTTCGGACAAATCGATCTTGAAAAGCGCGGGAAACGCAAGTAAGCTCTGGACACAAAGTCACATAATGACGGCCGATCCAAGCGATGTCTGGCTGATCGACAGCGGTGCATCGAGGCACCTAACTTACCGACGCGACTGGTTGACTGACTACAAAACAGATGGTACTGGCGCAACGATATCACTCGGTGATAATCAAATCTGCAATGTCGCCGGCGAAGGCACGGTGCGAATCAAAAGGCTCATCGACGGTGTTTGGCAAGACGCACGAATTGAAAAAGTGTTACACGTGCCGAAATTGCGCAAAAATTTATTCTCGGTCGGAATGTGCACAAAGAAAGGATTCGGCGTGCAATTCAAAAATAATTACGCCGAAGTTGTGCGTGATGGCAAGGTGCTCGCGATAGGTGCAAAGCAAGGCAACGACGTGTATCGCATGATCTTCAAGGTCACGAAACAAGGGAGCGTCGAAGAAGCGAACATAGCTACAACAAACTTAACCGTGTGGCATGAACGACTAGGACACGTCGGAAAGCGCGCGATTCGCGAATTAGCGAAAAAAGGACTTGTAAGTGGAGTATCGTTTACGGACAAAAATGACGTTTTCTGTGAACCGTGTCAAATGGGGAAATTGCACAGACTGCCATTCAATAAGAAAGTGGAGCGAAACACGAAAATTAAACCCGGAGAAAAAATTCACTCTGATGTCTGCGGGCCGATGTCAACGAACTCTGTGGGTGGATCAAGATACTTTCTAACCTTCAAGGACGAAGCGACCGGATACCGACACGTATACTTTATGAAGAAGAAATCCGAGGTTCACCTGAAATTCAAAATTTTTGAAAAAATGATAGAGAACAAATTCGGTCGAAAAATAAAAACGCTTCGTTCGGATAATGGTCGGGAATTCCTTAACAAAGAAATGAACGAATATCTCGAGAAATGTGGAATCCATCAGGAGAAAACGGCACCGTACAATCCGGAGCAAAACGGGAGAGCCGAACGCGACAATCGGACGATAGTCGAAAGTGCGCGAACGATGTTAATCGCGAAGAGTCTACCACTGACTCTATGGGCAGAAGCGGTAAATTGTGCAGTATACGTTCTTAATCGAACCGTGTGGACGACTGGTACAGTAACACCGTACGAAGCGTGGACTGGGAAAGTCCCAAATCTGAAGCATCTTCGAATCTTCGGCTCAGACGCGTACGTGCACACTCCCAAACAGTTTACGCAGAAATTCGATGCTCGAGCGAGTAAACAGATCTTCGTTGGTTACACGGAAGAATCGACGAATTACCGAGTATACAATCCGAAAACGAAAAGGGTCAGTGTAGCTCGCAATGTCATATTTAATGAGAAAGTCGGCAAACCTCTGGCGGAAACGAATCCAATGGAGGAAGAAAATGAAATAATACTTCCACTACCAAAAGCCGAGAACGAAGAAGAGAACGGGGGCATCGGCCAAGAACAAGCAGAAGTGGAAAACGAACAAGAGGCCTGCGAACAAGAGGATACGTCGGACCTGGAAAATCAAAGAGCTCTAAGAAATCGCTCGACAATTCAAGTACCGAGTAGGTACCGGCATGATGCATATGTGGCCGAGTACATCGTACCACAAACATATGAAGAAGCGAAGAATAGCACCGAAGCCGCGCAGTGGGCGAGTGCTATTCAAGACGAACTTCAAGCTCACGAAGAAAGTAGCACTTGGAAACTCGAAAAAAGGACGCCGGAAATGAAGCTAATCGACTCGAAATGGGTTTTTCGGGTGAAAAAAGATGCCGACGGGAAGCTGCATCGATTCAAGGCACGGTTGTGTGCGAGAGGCTTCATGCAAAGAAGGGGGATCGACTTCAACGAAACATTCTCTCCAGTTGTAAGGTACGATTCGTTGAGAATACTGCTAGCAATAATCACCTCGAAAAATCTTGAAGTAATGCAGTTTGACGTCCAAACCGCATTCTTGTACGGAAAATTGGAAGAGACAATCTTCATGCAAATTCCGGAAGGATTGAAGATAGAAGAAGATCCAAGAAATGTCGTGTGCAAGCTCCAAAGGTCCCTCTACGGTCTAAAGCAGGCTCCAAGGTGTTGGAACCTGAGGTTCACAAGTTTTCTGAGTGAGTTCAATCTAAAAGAGTGCGATGCGGATAAGTGCGTGTTTACCGGGAAATACAAAAACGACGAAGTGTATCTGGCGCTGTTCGTCGATGATGGGCTAGTAGCCTCAAAAAACGTAGAGACGCTTAAGAAAATAATTCAACGACTGAGCGAAACGTTTAAAATAACGGTCGAGGATTCAAATGTTTTCGTCGGGTTGCAAATCGAACGCGATAAAAGAAATAAACGGCTAATTATTCATCAGAGCGAATACACGCGGAAAATAATTGAAAAGTTCGGAATGGCGGAAGCGAAACCAGCAAATGTGCCAGCAGATCCGCACGCAGCACTATCTCCTAGCGAGGAGAACGACGAAAAATCCAGCAGTGTGCCGTATCGCGAAGCAGTCGGGTCGCTAGTCTTTTTAGCTGCTGTATCGAGACCGGACATCGCGTTCGCGGTAAACTCCGTGAGCAAGTATTTGAGCAATCATAATGCTGCGCACTGGCGAGCAGTAAAGCGAATATTCGCGTATCTAAAAAGCACAATCGACTACGGTATCGAATACTCAAGCGGCGGCAGCAATGTAGAATTGATAGGTTTCTCAGACGCCGATTACGCCGGAGATATCGAGACGCGAAGATCCACGACAGGATACGTTTTCTGTCTCGCAAACGGAGCTGTCACGTGGTCGTCGCAGCGGCAACGACTGGTGACGTTAAATACCACGGAAGCCGAATACGTGGCAGCATCAACAGCAACACGAGAAGCGATTTGGATTAGGAAGTTGTTATCCGACATCGGATATCCTTGCGACAAAGAAACAACTCTATACGTCGATAACCAAAGTGCAATTCAGTTAGTCAGGAACCCGGTATTTCATAAAAGAACGAAACATATCGACATCCATTTTCACTTCGTTCGCGAAAAAGTAAATGAGAAGGAGATTATAGTCGAGTATGTTCCGTCCGAAAATCAACGCGCGGACATATTCACAAAGGCGTTGCCGCGAGATCGTTTCAAAAGCATATGTAATAAGTTAAACATTATAACGATTCACGAGAAACGCTTGAACGGCGGCAGTATTGAGAATACAAGTATTTGAGTTCAGCGCGTTTCTGTATTCGAGTGTACAGACCAATACTTTTATGCGTGACTGTACTGTACTCGACTCAAGCGCGGCTCGGAAAACTTCGACTCTCATCGTAATTAACCGATATCCGTTTAAGTGATCTCTCTCTCGCAGTCTCTGCTTGAATTCCGAAATGAAAGGAGAGCACGCTCGCGGATTATAAAATTTACTTTTCAATAAATTACGTTCATTTATAAGTTTCTACTTAATTACTGGCTCAACCCATCCAACCACGCTCTGCTAACAAAAAGTCTTATCAGTAATATCAAGCTACAGGTACAAGAATGATATTGGAGATTTCTTTCCTTTTTTTTTTCTTTCCCTCCTTTTTTTCCTTTTTTTTCTTTTCCTCCCTTTTTTTCATTCCTCAGGCGACAACCGGCTTTTTTTGAGTTCGTTGCTAAATTTCTACAACAATCTAGATTATTAGTTACTCAATTGTACATGGTTAGTTGGAAAGTAAAGATATATATATATATATTTCTTCCTCTCCTTTTTCTATTATTATTATTTTTTTTTTTTATTATATTTGTATATTCTTCTCTCTCTCCCTCTTTTTTTGGAATTTTCTTTATTTGTTTTTTTTGTATTTATATTTATTAGTCCCGTCATACTGTAATATTGATCTAAAGACGCAATTAGTCTAAATAATACAAAAAAATAAAAAAGGTTAGATAAAAGGTTAACATCATATGAATCTAAGTTGGTAAGTGTTACAATTATAACTATAATAATGTAATCAAGATAAAGGAAATTCTATATAATAATAGTATACGGGTGATTATATGAGATATAGAGTATATAAAGTGTCTTAATATAATGATCATAAGGATGACGATGTTGACTTATATTATTATTGGATGCCGGGTATTGCTGGCACTATTTTTGCATCAGTACGCTGAGCGCATCCCATGGCGATGAGCAGATCTTGCTGCCCATTTCATCTTCGCTTTCACGCTTTAATTCAAGCGTGATGACAGCACCGTAGGTTTCTACGGGCTCGAGGATCCGCATCCATCCTTCTCTCCTTCCTAGCAGAGTCCTAGTGAGTGCTGTACTCTTCCGGGGCCACCTGGGTTTTAACCCGACGGGGCCAAGGTGAGCAAGTCCGCATGGAATGGCTTGCCAATCCATCTCCCGAAAACGATCCTCCAATATGTACATATCGGTAATCGGGCGTCGGATGACACGGCCTCAGTCTTTTAATGCTACTATGACCGTATCTCTTCCTTCGAGGCTCATTACCACTCCCCGTTGCCAAGTTTTTTCTTCGCATACCGCGACGTATTCGTCTGGCAGCACACGGTCGGGGTTGTGAATCAACCCCCGCCCTCTTCGTGTCATACGGCGTGAGAGATCTTCGAGTAGTTCATCGAGATCTTCCCGAGCGTGGTAGAGTTGAACCCATAAGAGGGTGGGTGAGTCTACTTTGATGACTCTTACGTGCAAAGACCCGCGGCTTAGATCCTTGGTGTTGATCCTCCTGATATCCATTTTCTACAAATAATGAAGATTTTTCTGCTTACGGGTGCTAGAATTGATGGGTGCGCGACGTGGTATAAAATTTTTTTTTTTTTTTTTTAAAGGTTGTGTCGGCATGACGTAGCATGCGGTTTAAGTAATTAAATCTGCATGGCGTAACATGCGAGCTGACATATCGTAGCATGTGGTTATAACAGGAGGGGGGGGTGTGTTTCAGTTCCTGAGCTCCAAAGTATAAGTCGTTGTTTCCGTAGTGGGGAGAAGGGGATAGGTTTGTTCCTTCATCTCTGTAAGAGATAAAGATTCTCCACGCTCGGGGTCATCGTTCTCGGGCGCACCGGGTGATGGCGCACCGGATGATGGCGCACTGGGCTTTTCATTCTTAGGTCTATCTTTTCCTAAGTGTAATAGGAGCTGAGTAAGCGAATCCCATATGGCTCCCAGCAGGTACACTGACCATCCGTATACCGTGTATAAGGCGTATCCATGTACGAATGTGTCAAGCAATAATTTGATAAGTCCGCCGATCAAATACATCCCTATCAATCCAGCACTAATATTGCCGAATATCAAAAATTTGTTCCAAAATTTTGTCCATGCTGAGATTGCAATCCTCTCTATTGATGCTTCGTCGATGAGATTTGAGAGTGATCCTCCGTTAAATACCGTAGGTTGCCCCAAAATGCCCCTTGCTATAGTGTTGAGAATCGCTGGTCGCTCGGCGGGGAACATTATATGATCTTTAAGTTCCTCTAAGTCGGATTGAGAGTATATACCGCTGGTTGCCAATGCTCCAGGACTGATATATTTCCATGACGGCTTTGTAGAAGGCCTCATTACGGTAGGCGGTACTGTTTCCACAGGTTTAGGCATCATTTTGTATCATGCATCTCCTAAGTGGTACATGGTGGGCGCGAATGAATTGCAAGTGATCTGTGTTCCATGTCGTATCAATATGTGCGTTTGCGGAGTTAAGAAGTATGTTTTATTTCCTCGAAGTACTGGAAGTTGTTCGTAGCACTCGAAGGTTCGGGCTAACGTTACTTCGACTGATACACATTTTACAATGTGAATCACCTCTCCGGCCAAAAGTGTCATATATCCAGGTCCTTTCATAAAGTGATATGCAAAAACGTCAGGCGATCTGGCGGCTATTGCTAATGCGTTTTGCATAGTCTGGTACTCGAGTTGACATTGTTGTAATAATATATTTCTATATAGCTGATTTATCTGAGTATGTATATGCCTTTCTACGTATACGAATTTTGAATTTATGTAGGTAAAAAGATCGAGGTTTACTGACACAAAGCCAGATATTTTAAAGACTTCGGCTCCTGGTGAGGTTTCAAAAATTATTAAGTTTGGATGTTCGGTTTTGATGAGTGTGTGTCCACAAACGGAATATTTTCCAGTGCTTGTTAAAGAAAAAATCATGTTTGGCGTGGTTAACGAGTAGACTGTTTGAGAACGTTCGCTAGTAGGATCGAATATTTTATTGGCATGTATCCAGTATACAATACGCCATAATCTGAAAATTTACATTAATCAGCTGGCACGGGTTCCCAAAAAGTTTCTCCTCCTTCTATATCAGTGCAACGAGTAGCACTTAATTCGCAGGTTACGCCTGATCTGAGGTGTACGCGGTTTGTATTTATTCGCACATCGGCAATATAATCCTATAAAATGATTTTGATGCTGCCTAATACGATAACACTTCCCCAAGTTCCATAGAGATCGGAATAAGCGCCACCGGTACATGCTCCGTTGTAGTCGACATGTTCGGCTAAAACTATCGGGCGCGAAGCGGTCTGATTTGATGTCAATCCTGTTATACGAGTACCAGCTATTTCGAAATTTCCATAAGTATGCATGCGTTGGCATGCTTCTCGAGTCACATCAGCTATGTATGAAAATTGTCCGTTGTGTACGTCTAGAGTATGGGAAAACATTCCGCATCTTCTTACAGTACGATCTATTTCAAGTTTGCACTGTATTACTCTTACAGCTTTAAAATCGTTGAGTTGGAGCAATTGTATGTAAATCCTGGTGGAATTTACTGTTGGTTGAGGAATGTCGCATTCTTCGACATTTACTAGTGATAAGGTCGTTAAATTTGCCGCTGCGGAGTCACAGTCATAGCCTATTATTCCGTACATTTCTGGTATCCATATTATTAGTATACATAAAGCAGCTATTCCTTTGATGCGAATCCTTTTAATTATTTGTTTAATTACAGCAAGCTGAGTTAATGTGAGAAGTTCGCAAACGATTGGGGTGGACAATGCGACTATTTTTCTTTATTCTTATTTTAATATTGTTTCTGTTTAATATTTCTAGGATTTCATGTGGCCTGTGTATTGATCTCCAAATTTTTCAGGCTTCGGTCCTTTTAATAAAAATACCTGATCTCTAGGCTTAAAGGTCTGCGGGTTGATTTTCTTATCGTAGTATTTTTTTTATTTTTCTTTAGCTTCGATGACATTCTCACGAGCATTTGCCTGTATGGAATGGAGTTGCGTGACAAGATTTATTAGGTAATCGTTGTAATTGGATAATTTGTCATCCGGTGCTAGAGGTTCATTTGAAGGTATTCGAGCTATTTTTCTGAATATTAATTCGTACGGAGTATGTTTTGTTGCCTCGTGTAGGTTAGTATTGTAATTGAACATTGCAAGGCTCCATCTATCCCATTGTTTTTGCGAATTTGCATATTGTTTCAAATATTCGCCCAAAGCGTGATGCGATCTTTCTAATGATCCATTCGATTGTGAGTGAAAGGCGGTTGTGCGAAATTTGCGTATTCTGAAAATTTTCGCAACCTTTTTCATTAATCCACTGAGAAAATTTCTTCCTTGATCGGTTAATATAGCATTTGCTCCTAATACGCAAATGAATCTATCTACAAAAGCTTCTGCTATTGTTTCGGAAGTCTGATCTGGCAGTGGTATTCCCATGTAAAATTTCATTAATTGATCTTGCAAAGTTAAAATATATTCGTTCCTCTCTCTGTTTTTGGCAGAGGTCCTACAATATCCATTGCTACTTTGTCGAAGGAAGCTCCTGGTGTATCAGTGATTATCATTGGTTGTTTAGTTTTAACTCTTACTAATTTTTTCAATTGACATTGCAAACATTGCTGAATATACATATTGTTGAATATCGGATTTTAGATTTTCCCAATAATAATTGTATTTTATTCTGTGATACGTCTTCGTAACGCCTCGATGTCCTCCAGTGGGCGAGCAATGTATTTCGCCAATTATAATAGATCGAAGATCTTTAGATGGATATTTGATTAATCCATTGCATATTATTAATTTAGTAGTTGAATCAATGAAAGCTAATTGTAATAAAGATTTGATATCATTCCACGGTACATTATTAATCAAATCAGTCTTTGCAATACTAACGGTTTCAAATTTTAATTTTTCAACGACGGTTCGTAAATCTTTTAACACTATCGAAATTTGTGAGAGTGTCATCGTCGGACCTTCACGTTGTCCTTCGCTAACAGGCAAGGCAATATGGTAATGCTTTTTATATTTTATAGCTTTGGCTTGGCCTACGGTCAGGTCTCCCAGGCAAGGGATTTTGTTTCTTTCGAAAAGTTTCTGAGAGCCTGAATCTAATGACCTTCCGTTGGTGTCAACAAAATAAGCAATGTTATCCCTGCGTAGAAATAACAAATCGCGACTATTTATTATGTTATCTTTGATAATCTTTATTTCCGAACTTTGATTTTTGCTATTTTTATCCTATTCTTCGTCCTCGTTATCGGTATTTGCATTTTCTTCGATATCTTTTTCCTTGTCAGGATCGTCTCTATTTCCTACTTCTTTGATTTCATTTTCATTTTCTTGCGATAATATTTCTTGGTGAACCTTCTTATTTTTTGTTTGACTTCGGGTTTGCATTTTATTGTAATTAGGTGGTTCATGGATTAGTACTTCTTCAGTGATTTGTAACCTCGGTGGCTCACACAGTTCTTCGTGTGTGAATGGTATTGAGTCCGTATTCTCATCGGACAGATTATTGTCGGGCATTTGACCTTCATCTTCCTCGTTGTCCGAAAGATATAATTCAAAATTTTCGTCCTCTTCTTCTTCGTCGGTTTCTTCTAGCATTCTAGAAACCATTTCTACGTCTTCCGGATTGTCAAGATTTAATGACCTATTAAGATTAATTGATTTGCAATTTATGTCTTCGAGGTTTACAGGATTTCTTGATAGAGCGTCAGCGTTTATACATTTTGGTTTTTCCTGCTTTATATATGACATCGTAGTTATATTCGGCATGCTTTAGTCTTCAGCGGAGTATTCTCATATTTGCATCTTGTGCGTTCTTAAACCAGAGTAATAGTTTATGATCTGTGACCAACGTGAATTTTCGTCCGTATAAATATGGTCGGAAATATTTAACACAATATACTATCGCTAATTCTTCTTTTTCATACGTATCATATTTTACTTCGTTGTCGGTTAATGTTCGCGAGGCGTATGCTATTGATTGATCTTTATTTATTTTTCCTTGTGATAAGATGCCTCCCACGGCTATTCCAGAAACATCTGTCGTTAAAATAAAAGGTTTTGAAAAATCAGGATACTGCAAAACAGGCTCTTCGCATAATCTCTGTTTTAATATTTCAAATGATTCTTTTTGAACGGGTGTCCATTCGAAAGCCGTGTCATTCTTCAATAAATTCGTTAGCGGCTTCGCCAATTTCGAGAAGCTTGGTATAAATCTGCGATAATATCCTGCTAATCCCAGAAATTGTTTAATATTTTTTGGAGTTTTAGGTCTCGGAAAATGCCTTACGGCGTCTAACTTTTTTGGATCCGGTCTGACTCCATTCTTACTGATTACGTGCCCTAGGTATGTTACTTCTGTTTTCAAAAATTCGCATTTATCAGGCTGTAATTTCAGATTAGCTTTTCGAAGTCGGTCTATCAATAAATTATATTTTCTTGCGTGTTCCTCTAACGATGTGGCGTATAAGACAATGTCATCCTTGTAAACGAATAATTCCTGGCCTTGTAATCCTGATAGTACTAGATCCATTAATCTTTGGAAGGTAGCAGGAGCGTTTTTTAATCCGAAGAGCATGCGTTCGAATTCGTAATGCCCGAAAGGAGTTGTAAAGGCGGTCTTGTGGCCATCCGCAGGATCCATTTTTATCTGATGGAATCCGGAAGCCAAATCACATACAGAAAAATATTGTGCTCCGCCTAATTGATCTAGGATATCAACAATATTAGGTAATGGATATGCGTCTCCGACAGTTTTTTCGTTCAGAGCGCGAAAATCCAACACCATTCTCCATCTTTTGTTTCCTTTAGAGTCCTCTTTTTCCGGGACTATCCATATGGGCGTATTGTAAGGCGATTGAGAAGGCTTTACTATGCCGTCTTCGAGCAGTTCTTCTACCTGCTTATTTATTTCTTCTTTATGAAGTTGTGAGAATCTGTATTGTCGTGTATTTATAGGTCGATCGTCTGTTGTGGGTATTTGATGTTGCAATATATTAGTTGCAGTTAATTTTTCTCCAGGAATATGAAATCTGTCTTGACTATTGGATATAAGATTTATTATGTTTTTCTTTTCTCGTTCATTTAGGTGTTCCAAACGTAATAATTCCACAATTTCTGTATGTTTATTCCTCTGACAATGTAAAGCATTCGAGCGACATATTATCTTTTTCTGCCATCTTCTTTTGTTTTGATTTACATTTACGTACGAATTTCTCTATTACTTCTTGGAACTTGTGTCGACGCAGGAATTTTTGAAGACGGTTTACTTTCCCTTTCATAACTATAGGAGGATCTTGATCATATAATTTTGTTATTTTTCTTCATTAATAACGTGAGAGGTTTGATTATTATTACTCATGGATGTTCCAACTCTGGAAAATTTAATTTCTTCTGGAAGTATTAAAAAGTCTTTTCCCTTGGATTCTTCAAAATTAAATTGAGTCGCATTGCGTAGCGAGGTTTGGTTACTTCTCTCCTCGCAACCGACAGGAATAGAATTTACCAGGGAGGTACGGAAACCTTCCTCTGGAATTCTAGAATTATTCAAATTTTTCGGAGAGGTTTGGAAATTTCCCCCTCCAAGGATTTGGGAATTAAACTGATTTTTAGAGGAAGTGTAACAACTTTCCTCTCCAAGGATTTTAAAGTTGGATAAATTTGCAAGAGAAATTTAGAAATTTCCCTCTCCCAGGATTTTGGAGTTAACTTGAGTTTCAGAAGGGGTTTGGTAACTTCCTCCTCCATGGATTTTGAAATTTAGAGTCTCGGTGAAGGTTTGAGAACCTTCCTCTGGATTAAAATTTTTATTTAACTTCTTAGTTCCTCTCGTAATTTCTTGAATTTTTTCTTTAACTTTATTCTCACCCTTATTTTGGGTAGTGTTATTAATATCTTTCTTTACTTCATTTAATGTTATATTCTCTTCAATTTTTCCGTCTTTATTATTATTAATAAACTCGTCTTTGCTATTTTTCGAATCTGCATCGCAGTTGGGCACTTCCTTACGCTCTTGGTGGTTCAAGCCCGAAAAATCGACCTGTATATCCGTAATTTTTGTTCGATCGTCTTTGCGTTTCGATAGTTAATTTGTGATTATCGAACAATTCATCTAGAGGTTTAAGGCGTAAGGTTGGCATTTGAACTTCTACTTCTTCGTCCAACATGCTTATGATATTTAGGTACGCCTTTCCAGAGACACTTCCTACTATGGTGTCTTCTAAATAAATTCCGTGAGTTATTTTTATCCTTGGAATATATCCAATTTTTATTTCGGGATTTTCTACTCTGACGTAAAATAAAGATTCCGAGCGCGGAGGTGCAATAACGGTTTCGGGTGACAAGAAGGGTACCTTTATTCCCGATATATCTAGGTATCCCTTCGCGTAATCTATTTTCGAAGAATTTTGTTCAAAGAAATCGTTGCCTAATATGCCGGCCTGTGAAATGGGAAAGTCATTCGATACGATATGAAAAATTACTTCCTTTCCAAAAACTGATAGAGTTATTTTCTCGAGAGTGTAGACGGGATATTCGTTTATGCCGTTTAGTTTTAAAATATTATTATAATCAATAGTTCTGCCTTTAGGTATAAAAGTTTCCTTAATTATATTTGGTCCTGAGCCGGTGTCTAGCATAAGAGTTACGACCGGAATGGATTTGCAAAGATTTACTTCGACAGTAGGCACACGACCGTGTTTACTAAGAATCACCGTTACGGGTCGTACTTCCAGTTTTTTGTCTATTGCCCCTTTTGTGACGTCGACGGGTGTGGGATCCGTTCGGGCTCCTGTTGCACACCCGCCTTCGAGGGACCGTCGGAGTTTCCCTGGTGAGGGGCCTTTCTCTGGTTATTGCTCCCAATGCGCAACTGGCATTCTTCGAGGAGATGACTTGTCTCCTTGCAATAACGACAGAATACGTTTTTTTTTAATTATTCTGTTGATTCAATTTTGAACGACAATCTCTAGCAATATGCCCCGGATTATTACAAGTGTGGCAAATAAATTTTTTATTATCGAAATTACATTCGGAGGTTTGCCTTTGCCAGCAATTGACAGCGAGGTGACCGGATTTCTCACACCATTGGCAAACAACTGAATTTTTATTTGATGAGAAATTAACATTATTATTATTTCGACACATTTTAGCATTATGCCCCGGTTTTGAGCATAACTGACAGGAAATTACATTGGATTGTAGTGCGTTCACGGGTCATGCAGAGCGGGGATCGCGCAACCGACATTTATCGGCACCGTGTCCGCGTTTTTTACAAATCTGACAAATTAAGATTTCAGTTCCTAAGTCATATTTTAAATTATGGCATTCGGTGGCGATATGTCCTTCCTTATGACATATCTGACAACTTGCTCTAGAATTATTTATGAGATCTTTCGAAGGGCTCGGGCCCGGCCATACACTCCGTCCTTGTCGTAAATCTGTCATCTGTTGCAGCTCTCTTTCTATTCTTAGAGCGTCGGCTACCGTATCTTGTACGCTTAAATTTCTCGTTATTCTGTGTTCGATTTCTGGTTTCAGTCCTCGAATGAAGCATTTACACATGTCCTTCTCTAAGGACCCTTTAATATTTTGGTCAGAGAGGCCGGTTCCCGAGGTTTTGTGTGCTTCTAATATTTGTTTTCCTAGAATTTTTACTCGGTTCGCGTAGGTAACAACATCTTCTTCGTTTTTCTGATAAACGCAACCTAATTCTCCTTGTAGTTGATATACGTTTTTCGCGGGTCCATAAATTTGTTTTAAAAAATTAATTAATTGACTCACGGTATCGAAATTTTGATCTTGTATAGTACGACGCGCTTCACCGACTATTCGAGTTCTTATAATTTTTGTGAATTGCGATTCGGCTTCTGGAGGCAATATAGATTTTGCATCTTCGCATCCTTCCGTAAAATATGTTATAGGAATATTCTGGCCATTGAAAAACGGTACTGCTTCAACCGCGTATTTTAGCGTAGCGAGCGGGTTGTGAGTCGCCATCGTGGCATTAGACTTATCTCCGAGAGTAATATTACTAAATTCGCATGAGGCCAGAATAGTGACGTCTCCGAATTCGTCGGAACCGCTAGGTACAAGAGTTTCGGAATAATTCAAAATTCCCGACTCGGTGGATAGGAACTCTGTCGTTTCGGATTTGGATCCGGAGGGTTTGATAAGAGTAGAAATTGATAATGTGTCGTGTACGATATACCTGATTTTATCTTACTCAAATTTTCTATCGCGGTCTTGTAAAGATTTTCTACTTCTGACTTATCGTCTAAATTCCTCGTATTCATTCCTGCTTCCCAAGATTGCACTTTCTCATCCCGGACGAGTCCCCAATTTTTCAAGTTCTGTTACGTCCAAGCTCCGCGCGCATGCGGAGCTGAGAGGGTGAACGTAACAAGGAACCGAATCGTTAGACCGATTTGGTCGTGTCCGGGCTCCGGACCGCAAGGGAGCCGTGGGGAAGGACCGACGCAAATCGGGGCGCTTCGCTTCGTCCTGAGGCTCCTCCTAACGAGCCGGGGGTCGAACGGAGGACGAAATGGAAGCCTCTGCTCGTGCTCCGCTAAACGGACACACGAGTCAGACGTACTTCAAAAAAGCCCAAACTGGGTCAGTGTGCCGAGAGAGGCGCACTTTAACGCCAGCTGCGCCAGTACGGCCGTATGCCCTGACTTTCGATTATGGAACTTAATCCAAGTGACCGGGGAGAGGGCAATCGCGGGAGAGCTTAATAATACGAGGAGAGGTATTATTTAAATAATGACTACCGAGGAGTTAATTTTACAATGATATAATTAAGAGAAAAAAAACTGGAGTGATACATTTCTTTGAATAAAATATAAATACAATTTTATCAGGTAAATACAATTATACAATTTTTGGTTTTCTATTCTGGATTATGTGTAAGTATTTATGGAGGTGTGAGAGTGTGTGTGTGTGTGTAAAATATTGTGGTAGAATGGAAGGGAGGAGTTGCGGAGAGAATAACGAGAGTATAAATAGGGAAGGAGGTGAGTGGATTTGAGAGGAATAAAGGGGGGAGGTGCTATTAATACTGGCTAGGATCATAGGGATTGAGGGAGAAAAGGTCGAGGAGGACAAGGGACGCTACCAGAACCGAGAACAGGCCGTCGAATCCTGCGATCCTCACGACTACTAAATCTTGGTTGGAGGGGATAAAGTGTGCCATGTACTCTAGGAGTTGCTGGGCATCATAGAAAAGAAGAGGAAAGGGGACAGTGACAGAGTAGCCATTATGTGAGATTGAGAGGATGATATCAATTGGAGGGGGTGATGGTGGATGCGGGGGGAAATCTGCAAGGGGAATCGGGGATGGATTGGAGATTGGGGAATATGAGATTTCGAGGGGTGGAGAGAGGGTTGCCAGCGGGTATTGTATGGGGGGAGTCGGTTCCGAGACTGTTGGTTGACTTTGGTGGTGGAAAATCCGGGCGCGGGCGGCGAGTCGGCGCGATCGGGTGGTTCTCGTCAGGCAGTGGCGACGAGGGGCGAATGGACGGCGTGAACGCACTAAAAAAATTTTATCTTTAACGTGGGTCCCCAAAGAAAAGAAAAGGGGGAAAGACGGGGAGGGACCACTTGATGTAAAGTAGTTGGAAACTTACTGGCGATGCAAGATGGCCCAACCGCGGAGAGGGTGGCGTCGGATGTTACTCAGCTTCGACGGACTTCCTCGATCAGGAAACAAGCTTTTGATTTAACTTGAATCCCGATGATACAATTGATCTCACTGACTCTATCGGGAACTTTGAGTAACGCGACCAACTCACTGACTTCATCGAGAACCTTGAGTATCGCGACTAACTCACTGTCTCTATCGGGAACTTTGAGTATCGCGTCCAACTCACTGACCCTATCGGTACAAGTAAAACTGCGGAACTTAGAGAAAAATCTACTATCTGATGCAAGGGTTGCGGAACTGCGATTTTTATACTAATCGCCCCAGATTACTCAAATTTGGATTGGTGGAGGTTTCGTTGGTAGTAGGATTTTCTTTTGCTCTTGAATTGGTCAAGATTTTGGGATAGGAAAGGATGTTGACAGGAATCTGTAGAGTGGGAAAGTGAAAAAATTCCAAAATTTTATGACCTTAAGATTTATGGGGAAACGCGCGTCTCGGGCGTCGAGAAGGCGCGCATGCATCGTCGCCACGGGACCACCCAGAATCTATCCCTGAACGTCGCGTGCCGTTTCTTAAATTTTGTAATTACGGATTCGCGAAAATCGTCCGCGACTTGATCGTTAATCTTGGCGTTAATCTGGCCGGTCTTATGCTTTCCATACGTATTTATTATTGACTTTTATCTCGGAGCGACATTCACGAGGAGATACCGGATTCCTTGTTTTAGTTTTTAAGATAGAGAAAAAAAAGGGAAAGAAGATAAAACTTTAGTTTTTCGACGAATTCGAGATCTCTATGAAAGAAAAAAGTCGCGTGAGTCCGCCGGACGTAACATTAGCATGTTTGTTGTTTGTCATAAACTCGCCGTTGAACGCAGTGTTCACTTTTGCATTACCGTGTCTTTCTACGGTGTCACGTTCGAGCACTATTTCTTTCGCGTCTTCCAAAAACTGCCGCTGCTCGATGTAATCGACGTTGACCACAGCACCCGTCGATATACGGCTTTCAAACGCGGCATCGATCTCTCGCCAGACGAGAGATCTTTCGTCGCGACTCGCGTACTCACCACCAACGTGCACAAAACGTCGCTCTAATTGTGTCTTTGCACCCGCGAGTCGCGCGATCCTCGCCACCATGGATTGTCTGTGTCCAACGGCGATGCGCGGACGCTTGGCACGACAAAATTCTTCGAGCCGCTCGATGCACTCGTCGCATCGTTGCAGCCACGCGAAACATTCCACCAGAGTAGCGACCTGGCTGCACTGCTCCAACAGTTCGCGTTCCACTCGCTCGTGATTTTCCATGTTTTTTTTTTCTTTAGATCACGTCACACTCTTCCACGGAGCACTTGCACGTGACTCGTTCACACACGTTGCAGCATCGCGACATATCTAGAAAATCATAATGTTCTAACACTTTTTCATTATGTTTGTTTGCGCAATGCATTGTTCACACTCAAAACATTGATCGTCGCATCTGTCGAAAAATAGTTTTGGCGCAAGATCGCGATCACGAAACTCCATCCATATATTGTCAATAATCAGCAGTTCGACGCACTTTTACGACGCCTACCTGCAGGAATCTAAATGCAGATGCATCAACTTTGACTCTTATCTGCGACTTTCTTCGCCCAATAATAATTTCTTTATTACATTGACATTTCTATTCCACCAATGTCTCTTTTCATATTCATCGTCCTCGTAATATTTGTCTCGTAATCGTGGATACACTTTCTGTCGCGCGAGTAAAGACTAGTCCGAAACGGGCTCTCTGATAACTGTTCCATGTTTCTCACTACATACCTAATTCACGATCGCGTAGGAATTGCACTGGCGATATTCGTGCACCTATGTCTCTTTTTTGCAGATTACCGAGAACATATAGCACATCATCTACGTTACAGTCTTCCCACATATTTTTCAGTAGTCTCTCGCTCACAATACTGTTTACAATAGTTTTTCAATGTGTGCAGAGTGGACACATGCTGCACGGAAATATAGTATACATTGGCACTCCACAATTCGTGCAAAACCGACCGCCTAGCACATCAATATAATCGATGTCGTGCTTCCTTACAAGATACATTCCTACAACATCGATGTCAGCCAAACGTATCATGTATGTTGCACACACATTTAAGGCACTACCCATTGTATAATAGCACTGGATCATGCAATGTTTAGTATGACCGTTCAGTGCGCGGATTTCTGTAGACGGCACAAAATTTTCTGCGTAATCCGTATCGTGCTCATTCAAGTCGCTAACACCACAGTCGCTAACATAACCAGTATCATCGGATAGCACTTTTTCGTCGGAATCTTGGTCCATTATTTCTTCAAAATCTACATCCATTTCTTCGAACATTTCGTCTCTAATATTCGCGAACTGTTCCGGATCCACGTTTCTAATGTGCTCGACTACGTTGGCTATGTCCTCAACATTCGCACGATGATCAACCATACTTTTCACATTACACTTATTGCGATCGATTCGTTCGTCTTCCAGGGCACCAACTGCGGAACTGAGCACTTATAACTCATTATATATTTCATTTGTGACTTCTTTGTCCCTTTGCCTATTGGGTCATACTTTATTTAGAAGTAGATAAGGTAGCATTGTGAGCGATTCTAGTTTATATAAACTGCATCAACGCTTCTGTTAACGCGTCGTTACATGTCGCTACATCGATCTCTCTCTCTCTCTCTCTCTCCTCTCTCTCTCTCTCTCTCTCTCTCTCTCTCTCTTCTCAGAAAAAATCGTTATCGACACTTCTTCGAAGAAATTTAAGGGCTATGGGAACGCAGTGTGATTTCATACTTTTCACTGGAATATCCTTTCATTTTACTGTAGAAGAGTTATGTTTTGCTTAGCAGCCGAACATCGGCGCTTCTCTTAACGCGTCGCGATGTATCATCGATCTGATTGTGTATATAAACAGTGTATATAACTTTTTTTCTTTCAATCGTAAATTTCGATTACGAGTGATAACACATGGATCGTGTAAAAGAATATATACATCAAAAATCGATCGAGCGCAAGGAGTACCGTCCCTTGTCATCAGGTCCGTCAAGTCCACCACCATCGAGGGAAAAAGCGCGATATTGGGAATGTCCAGATGAAAAAGCGAGATATTGGGAATGTCCAGGTGAAAAAGCATCAAAATCGCCAACATGTTCATCATCATCATCAATGTCATCAATGCCATCAAAGTATAAGCCATAGCTAGCGATGTTCGAGCCGTTGATTGCATTCGAACGCTGTCAATCGCGAAAAAAATTTAATAAAATATGAGAAAAAAACACGATGTAATAAGATGCGAATAACAAATTTTTATCTATATCATTTTATATATGTACTTTATTTTTTAGTCTCCATCCATCCATCCATCCTATACCTCGACGTGCTAATAAAAAACCGTATTGAAAAAAACGCACATTACTTAAAAAAAAATATATGTATAAAAAGGATTTATTTCTTCCATCCTTTAATCTGACACATACCAGATAATAATTGTATCATGTAAAGCGTCGTGCACGCTCTATCTTTCTCTAACGTGCGAACCTTTGTTATCTACGCATTTTTGGGGTGGACGCGAGGCCCGCAGCAGCGGCGGCGGCGGCGGCGGCGGCGGCGAATGAAAAAAAATAAGAAACGCATTGTTTATGTGGGTTCTATTACAACGATGCCGCCGGGACTTCCCGCGCCTTTCCCCTCTACCGCGCCTTCCTCCGCGCCAGCGACTCCCCACGCTCCGCGCTCCCCGCGCCAACGAGCATCCCCCGCGCCACGCACTCCCCTCAGAGGACCCGAGTTAGAACCCCTATATTACACCTACTAAAAGTCAACCCAAAATGTGCAACTATTTCCGAGCATCGGAAAATTTAACATGTACTCCAACAACTATAGAAAGTCCGAATCACTTCAATAGATAAATAAAAAATTATTTGTATATTGCACAACATATAAAGGCTTTTTAATTTGTGAATAAAATTATATTGACATTATCCTTATAATTATATTAATTATCGCATTTTTGCGATTTGGTTCATTATCAGAATTTTTATACATTCGGATGATAATTATAAAAGAAACATTTAACAGAAAGTACTGATCGACATCAAACATAACATTATTATTAGGTGTTGGAATTAATTCGTAGCGTTTTACAAGAGATGGCACAAGCAGTACACTATTTCGTTGTTACCTATAGTTCTGTATGCATTGTAAACAGCTATCATAGGACGTCATTTGCCGTACATAACCTTTCTTGAAATCATAAATAACAACACTGTATAATTCATTGAATATGTCAAAATTTGTGCCAGATAAAGTGTTTTTGCGGGGAGTTTTGCTTCATTACTTTAATATGAACAAAAGTGCAGCTGAAGCTCATCGTATTTTAGTGGATGTGTATAGTGAACATGCTCTGGCTGAGCAAACGTGTAGGAAGTGGTTTGCACGTTTTAAAGCTGGTGATTTCGACTTGGATGACAAGGAGCGACCTGGTCAGCCAAAAAAATTTGAAGATAACGATTTGCAGGCATTGCTCAATGAAAATTCATGTCAAACACTTAAAGAATTATCTACGTCATTGGAAGTTGACTTATCAACAATAGGAAAACGTCTTAAAAGTTTGGGCATGATCCAGAAGGAAGGACATTGGGTCCCATATGATTTGAAACCAAGGGATATTGAGAGACGTTTTCTCACGTGCGAACTGCTGCTTCAACGGCAGAAAAGAAAAGGTTTTTTGCATCGGATTGTTACCGGTGACGAAAAGTGGATCCATTATGACAATCCAAAGCGCAGAAAGTCATGGGTTAAGCCCGGCGAACCATCAACATCAGTTGATGAAAAAATGGTTCGATTCGTGGATTTCATCTAAAGACGAACAGTTCTTCCGACGCGGTATTCATTCACTGCCCGAAAGATGGTCAAAAGTAGTAGAAAGTGATGGGAAGTACTTTAATTAATGAAAAACGAAATAAATAACGTTCTTTCATTAAAAAAACGCTACGAATTAATTCCAACACCTAATACAAAAACATGATTTCTTTTCGGATTTTTTTTTTAAATAAACAGATTCCATATAAAAATACTGGTTTTCTATCTATTCTAAGTATTAAACCAACAATTGTAGCAAAAATAATTCGACGCACACTACGTTTCCTTGATACAACAATCATCGACAATCAGATAATCATTTTTGATACATATCACAAAGCAACTTTTTCTGACAAGTTTCTCAATTTCTTTTTGAATCACCCTCTCTGTCACAAAAGAAGCACTATTATTAATTTTTTAGACAAATAATATTGTCTCTCTTTTATCTGTCACATTCTCACTTCCAACAAAAAAATTTGATCGACGCAATTCACACTTTTCTTGAAAATGGTTATCCTCTCTCCTTTATTTTTTCCACAATAGAACAAAGATTAAAATTTCATACATTTAATAAAAATACTACACATAATTTACAAATCAAAGAAAAATATTTTACTATTCTTTATGTACATTTTATATCAGAAAGTTTCTATCTATTTCTAACATGTTTCATTGTAAACTAGCTTTCACCATCATATATACTATTTTAAAAAATTGTATTGAGAGAGGTAAAGATAAGTTAGAATTGCTTTCGAATCAAAATGTTTATATAAAATCTCATATGATGATTGTGACGCCAGCTGTGTTGGCCAAATCAAGAGAAAACTAGGTACTAAATTGTGTGAACACATTTCGAATATTAACAAAACGACAGGCTCTCCATCTGTTATCCGATCATCGCGTTAATTTTAATCATAATTTCAGATGGAATAATGTGAAGATTTTAGACAGTGAGTGTTCTTACAATAAAAGATTGATATTTGAAATGATTCACATTAAAAGATAGAGTCGAGGTTTAAATAAACAAAATGATACTGAATTATTGCCAAAATCCTGCTCACAAATCATACAATCCCTTTCTCCCTCATAATTATCTTTCTTTCCTCTCTATACATCCCCTCTCCTATTTTCCTTCTACCAATTCCCCCTTTTTATTCTTGCTTCTCATTATTTTCTAACATCACTTCTCTTTCCTCCTCTGAAAGTCATTTTAAATATATTTTGTCTAATAATGTCGAAGATTAGAGACATCGATCTTTCTCTCATCGCATTGTCTATTGTACTTTATTTATATTAATTTTTTTCTGGATTGAACTCTTAACTACAATTATGAAAGGTATTTTGCTTATTTAATTTTGAAGAATATTTAATTAATTTAATTGAACACATAGTTTTACATTGTACATTTTATACTTTCACTTATATTAATATTGTGTTGTTCTGTCATTTTTATAATCTTACATTATTATTATAGCTATAAAGCGTTATTTTTCGTTCTGAACACTATTTTATACTCATACGATACACTGCTTTTTAGCTGTACAATTTTTCTAATGAGATGAAGATTCTGATACCAATAGTTTGATGTCTTGTCATTGCGAAGTATATTTTCATTTGTCATCGAACGTACACAGTATAAGTTTTTACCTTTCTGACGAATTCTAATATATGTATTTTATGTATGTTACTATTCCGTTCAACTAGCAAGACGAAGATCCTTCTTAATTTATTGATATCAATAATTATATAGTTATTAAATACGAATTACATGTTTAATCTTCGATCGATTTTTTGTTATGTTTTTTACGAGTACCGTTTAAACTTATTTTGTAAATATTGATAATGATCCGATCGTGATTGAAACGTTTGTTGACAGCCGGCATGTTATTAAATTTTATAATTATTCGATTAAAACTTTTATTTATTTATTAATTTTTACGGTCAAATTTTGGCTTGTAGCTTTTTTTCTTTTAACTTGTTTTTAAATTATTGCCATTATACTATTGTATAAAAACATATTTAGTCTGTAACATGTATTTATTAACAATGTCTTTACTTTACTTTACTTTAAAAAAAAATTACGGGAAAAAAAGGAATCGATCGTGGGATCTCTAACATTTTAATCTCGTACCCTACGCGCGAGGTCACGCCGAGGTCTTGCAAACTATTTCTATGAACGTGATATACAACGGTCATGGAAAATCATGGAAATGTCAATATCTCGTAAATTATCGTGTTTTGAAATTATTTTTGTTATTATACATAAATTGGAGGGATATATAATTAATATAATTTATTAAAACTACGTACGTTATCTATAATGTCCCTTTTCCTCTTATTTATATACGTTGGGCGATCGAAATTGCTGAGAAAGCATTTTCGGTCGCGAGAAACAAGCGATCATATAGAGAGAGGGGGGAGAGAGAAAGGGGGTGGGGAGAGGGGGGAGGA